>NC_055965.1:3416343-3503843 GCF_018492685.1 Alosa sapidissima | reverse complement strand
CTGCCTCTGTGCGTGTGTTTGTGTGTGTGTGTGTGTTAGAGAGAGAAAGAGAAAGAAAGTAAGAGACAGTTTGTGTAAGTGTGTGTGTGTGTGAGTGAGAGAGAGAGAGAGAAAGTAAGAGACAGTGTGTGTGTGTGTGTGTGTATGTGTATGAGTGTGTGTGTAGGTCTCATTTAATCTAATCTTAATATTTATTCTCCGATTATCTGAACACCCTGAACTGAAGAAGGGCTGAGTCGTTGTACAGAAGTTGCTGTCTGTACTGGAAGTCCCATAAAACTACAGCAGTAGCATGTCCACTGTACTGACCCTGAGTTTGACCTTCACACATAATCAAGATCTCTCTTCAGACTTGCACAATAGTGTGTAACTGTCTGAGATGATGAGCATTACTCATAGGGAGATGTGAGGTCAGTCACTCCCAGTCTTCCACATGAAGGCCAGCTGACATTAGAAGGTGGGCAGTGCAGAACAGAACAGAACAACACAAATCCACCACAATTACATCAACCAGAAGCAAGACATTGCAATCAATGCATCGTTGTTAAACCATTCTGCAAAAGTTGACTGGAGGCCTTTTACTGGTATTATACTTAAACAAAAATATTTAACTGTTTAATGGAGCATGCAGGCTGAATTTATATAACCTATATCCACATATATACAGTATGTCAATTTTACCACCATGCCAAAACACATGAAAGGTAAAACGATATATTAACATTTCAATATTTATTGTTACAAATAAAAGTTTTTGTATTTTAATTGAGTGAGAATGTACAGCCAGAAAACTGTTCTGTGAAGGGCATGTGAGCTTTATTGTCTACTCCACACGGAGAACAGCTGACCCCTCACCCCACTTGTTTGTGATGAGACCATGTTGCATGGTGATCCTGCACTATAAACAATACTGTACATTGATTGACTGATGTATTGAAGAAAACTATTTTAGGGCTGGGCTAGTGTGTAGCAACAGTGGCTGACAGAGAATAGCTGCTAGTCATCTTTAGTCATGGTTGACATGGTTAACTAAAACAGGCCATCAAACCAAAATCACAGTGAAGCTATGATAGCAAGGCTTCACCAAATATAGCCTATTGACAAAAGACCCTTTGTCTATCCATCAGTACCAACCGTCCTGCTGTTGGTGTTCAATTGTATTGCAGTATTTCCAGTGTCCCAGTCCTCAGCTACTGTATACTCAATAGAGAAACACATTAGACTGCCACTGTAACATAACTGATAGTATGAATCAATTAATATTTCTTTTCTACAAAACGTATCAAGCCAATTTCAGCTCTGTCCTCTGTGAGCTAAGCTAAATGGGTTGCATGTTCTAAGAGCAGCCTGTGGCCTGAAGGATGCGTGGCTGTGCCGTGCAGCCCACTGGGACTGTCTGCCTCTCCGCTCCTCCAAATGGTTAGAATTGCGTAAGAAAAGACTCTTAATTTCCCTTGTCATTCAGTCGGATTCTCGTCTGGCGCATGACTGCACATGAGTGTGTTCCGACAATGAGCCCGGACCTCCGACTAAGGACAAACATCGTGGGCAATATTACACAGGAGCTCCAGCCCAGCCTCCCAGCTCCTCCAGTTCCTCACAAACACCTGAGTAGATGGCACACCTCCATTCTGCTGCAGTGGATAAGACAACCCAGAATCTGTGCGAGTGTGTGTATGTGTACGTGTGTATGTGTGTGTACGTGTGTGTGTGTGTGCGTGCGTGCGTGTGTGCGTGCGTGCGTGTGTGCCTGCGTGTCTGTGTGTGTGGCATGGTGAGTCTGTCAGGAAGTGAGGGGACTGAAGGAGTAGCGTACACAATGCACTCCAGGCATCTGTGTTCTCTTCCCAGCACTTCTGTCATATCACTTCACTGTGGGCCTCTTACGCTGACTCCAACAGGTAATGCCCCGCGCATACACCAACAGGACCCAATGAAGCTGAAGTTCAAACATGGATAGGAGGGCAAAGCGCTTGGAGTCTAGACATCCCTGCAGTTCTTTAGTTCAACTCGTTGTTATATCATCATCTAGGCTAAACGGAAGTCTGCACATTGATTCTCTCACAGTGGAAGAGGCTTTAAACTTTTGCATTTGCATGTCTGAGAGGGAGGATGCTCGGAGCCTGGCCCCTGCTGAAGGCCATCTGGAGTGGAGAGATATTGTGCTCCGATGTCTCTGGCTGCGACTGGGTCTGTTCCCTTCTTGATCTGAGGTCAGACAGACATGGCACCAGAGTACGTCAAAACATTGTTCGGTAAGCAAAATCAACTTCCTTCTGCAAAAGGCAGAGCGTCTTGTCATGTCGTCTAGGGACCAGGCACGACCACTATCTATGGCAGTGGTTCTCAACCAGTGTGCCGAGGCATTATAATCAGTGACCATAAGTCGGTGTGTCTTGGCATTTTGGTTTGACCTTTGGTGTGCCTTAGCCCCAAAAAGGTTGAGATCCACTGATCTATCCCAACATGAGTCCTTCAGACCAGGGAATTATTATCTTCACAGAGATATAAATAATAACATGGTGCAAAAGGAAAAAAAAGGTCACCCCAGTCAAAACAAACTACAGCAAGGGAATCATAATAACCCAGGCCATTGTTGCGTCTGGAACACTAAAACTAGAGCACTGAATAAGCCAATTCTACCTCAGTGACCAAATGTTTTGACTTGGTTGGTCTGGTTTGCTGAAAGCATCTAAACAATGAGCAAGCTTAAGGCAGACAGTGCACCGACCCAACAGAAACACCTGTCCAATTCTTTTGTAGTCACCGCACATCGACAGCAACCAAACACCCAAATCCAGGGGAGCCAGCTCAACAAGCAGCGAAAGCTTTCTGTCAGACCAATTTGAAGGCCTCTCAATTAGCCTGACCAGTGCTGTTTGTCTGGCCACACAGGCGTTCAAGGTTAGATAAACTGAGCCATTAGTGGGGTAATTGTCTGGCCCAGAGAGGCCAGAGGGAGGAGAGGGTGGGGTGGGGAGGGGAGGCCCAGTGACTGTGGGCCTGGCAATAGGCATGAATTAGAGGAGATCAAAGGAGCCGGTGGGACTCTCAGTGATACTCCTCCTGATACTCACTCCTAAAAGGGCCCTCTCTCAGGAGACGGGTGGCACTTGAGAGTTAGACGTACTGTTTGTGGGCCTGGCGATGGCAGTCGACGGATGAGCACATCCTCTGTAAACTCTCGACGAGGAGAGGGACACGACACACATAATATGCAAAAAACCTTGGTACCTTTGTTACAGAAAACTATGACAAACCTCCAGAGCTCCAAAACAACCTCCGCAGAATGTTTGCACAGACAAGCCAAATAGGTTATTCTTCCACTCCCCGCATCCAAAATTAAAGTAATACAACCCACACAAACATCCACAAATGGTTTATCTCTATTGCGCAGAGAGAAAAAAAAAACAAGGCCGTTTGTCTTTAATCGCTAACAATTATTCAGAGCAGACAACACCGCCATCCAGCAAGAGGGTGTCTGGGGAATATATAAAAAGAACACACGCAGAAGGAGAGAAAGAAACAGACAAGAGAGCGGAATGAAAGAAGAGAGAGATGCCGTGTTACGGCTGGCTCTATAATTAGAGAAGGAATCTGAGAAGAAAACTGAGGAGAAAAGAGACGCGAATCCCCTTTAGGAGCTTGTTTAATCAGACTGAAGCCTTCTGCATGGGCCATTAGCTGCAAATACCAGCCCATAATACTCATAGGGTGAGCAATAATCAGATCAGGATGTTTGGAAACAAGCACTGAGTCCCTCTTTTGGACAGAAAATGAGTCTGTGGATGTGATATGAGTGGCTTGGAGTGTCCGACAGCTGAAACTAACTGCAACCATGTAGAAGCAGCAGCATGATATACAAGGTGACATCCTCTATCCTGATTTAGCCAGACGTGTATGCACGGTCTACACTCTCATCTGTAACAACTCAAGAAAAAAAAGATGAGAAGAGAGGAGGAGAGGAGAGGAGAGGAGAAGAGAGGAGAAGAGAGGAGAGGAGAGGAGAGAGGAGAAGAGAAGAGCGGAGAAGAGAGGAGAGGAGAGGAGAGAGGAGAAGAGAGGAGTCGCCCTCCAGCAATCAGTGAATCTCAAATGGACAGCCTGCGCTCCACAAACTGCTTGGCCATGCTTGAGTGTAGCTTATTAGTTTAAGAAGCAGCTACAGTACATGTGTTGGCATGAGGATAGCAATCACGGGCAGCTGCTGCTCCTTCTGACAGCTCAGCTGTTCAGGAAAGAAAACAACAAGGAAGTTACAAGAAAGAAAAACAAAGAGTACCAAGAGTTATAATCACTTTACAGTAGAGCAGCCTGAGTCCTTGTGATTCTGCAGACGTGTACTTATGTGAGAAGAGCGGTAATTAGACAGCAGTCGCACTTGTGAAAGTGGCGTCAACAATCCGACAATCCCCCCCCCGTGGAGTATTCTTCCGCTCGCGCGGCTCCAAGTCTGGGGGACATCTGCCTGAGGGAGACGGCACGTGGTCACCCAGCGCAGCGTGCCGGCTGTCAGACGCGCCCGTGCGCCTGGGACGTACCTGCACACACGCTTCATCTCTGACTCAGGTAGTTCCAGAGACGCAGCGCGTCTCGCACATTTAGATGAGACTGAGTCTCGCAAGAAATGGCGAGGGACAAGATCAGACGTAAGGGACCAAGAGATCAGACCTAACCCAAAGTCACCTTGTGAAAAATCAGGATTAAAAACACAACACGCTGTGGCCCCTTCCCACCTACCCAGGCATGAGACAACTTGAAAAAACACCTTTGATGTGTTTTACGACTGCATCAATAGCACTTAATTCTACGTCTACCAGGCTGAATCACATGCCAACTACAGTTTCTTAAAGAAACCTCACAGTATACAGCACCGCAGTGGGACTGACCAGAGTTCTTTCATAACGTTGCAGGATGGCATGCTGAAGGTATGAGGACAAAAAGGGGGGCTGACGACGAGATGGACATGGCTTCCATTTCACCCCATTGGTAATGTCATGACTCTTTGAAGCAGATATGCTCTAAGAATTTCAAAAGCCTTTTTAAGGGTGCCTAGT
Organism: Alosa sapidissima; assembly: GCF_018492685.1. NCBI lineage: Eukaryota > Metazoa > Chordata > Actinopteri > Clupeiformes > Clupeidae > Alosa > Alosa sapidissima. Next base: position 3,498,786 of record NC_055965.1, on the reverse strand, counting down.
ACTAAGGTCTGAGCCATTATAAAATGTCCACCTAATATGCCGGGCTGACTTTATATCCGGAGGTGTTATTCGTCTGGGAGGAGAGGAGAGGACAGGAGAGAAAAGGAGAGAATAATGAGAGTCCTGCTAGTTGCTATTGATTTTACAGGCTGGTAATTACTAATTAGTTACCTGTCTATTGCACTAATGCACCCTTTCATACAAAAACACATTTGGTGCAGCAACTCAACTCTGTATCATACACAAAGACCTCAATTAACTGTCAGACCATAGTCAAATGATGGAGCATTAATATGTCAGACTGGATATACACGACTCCTGTAGCCAGAAATAGCCTACCGTATATCAACACAGAGCCTGTCTTGTACACATTTATCCTAGGCAACCTTCAAAACTACATGGAGCACTTGAGTTATGGATTGCATTGACAAGTGTTTCTCAATTCTTAAGTAAAAAGGCTAACCCTGTCAAACAATCTCAAACAAGTCAAACAAGTAGGATGAGATGAGTTATTACAAAACATGTTTTATCGCAGCAGCCAATCTTAAGAAGAAAGTTTCTCTTTCACTTTGACAAAGGTGTGAAGAAGAACACTTGGGATGCCTTAGATGTTTTGTTCTGACACAGGAAGTCAAATATCAGGAACTTCCCTGATGACAACAGTGGTGAAATTGAAACAGAACAAGTCATTCTGAAATGAACTGTCACCAGGAATTTTTGACATTTCTATCTTCTATCTTATCTTCAGTCGCGAGGCAAGGAGCATCTCTGAACCTTTCTCACAGTGCTGTGTAGAACCAGGGAGTCACCACCAAGGACATTGTCACGTTTCAAGATGTTCATAATGGTCATCTTTTGCCTGGGACAACTGGAAAATCACACAGTGTATCCTCATCATTGGACAGATGCTAAAGACACTAGTTAGGCAGTATGTGTGTGCAGAGCATTTCAGTTGCCTTGCGTGTGCCTGGCCACCTTTGGTCCCATTAGCTCTTCCCAGCTGCCTACTGAGTCACTGCCCACTGATAGCTAGACTAGACTTGTGCCTGGGCCAAGCGCTATCCTGCTCATGTCAACCACACAAAGAGAAACAGGGAGGAGGGCAGAAGATGCTTAAGGAGATGACCCTGCTGAGAGGGACAAGCACAGAGAGCCTCTTTCACCCGTACAGCACATTTCTCTGCCTTTGAGAAAATACTGTTGGAGCACAGCTTGGTGCAAACTGAGACGTACGGGAGAAACGCTCACAATATGCCGACCCAGTTTTCGGGACAATTTCTAAACACCAAGGAGGACAGCAAACACATTTACCTGCCTGGAAAGTTTTTTTTTGTGTCATTATTCCAAGCAATGTGTCCTATACTCGGCTAAAAGATATCCAACTGTAACTCTTACTCATGAAGCAAAATAACTCAAATCGAAAGAGTAGGCCTACACTGCTGTCATGACACAAAGAAGTCCATTTAAATATATGCCACTTAGCTTAGCTGCTGACATTCTGTTTCCATGACAACTGCACCTTTTAGCCATGCTGATGCTAAATACCCAGAATCCATCCAAGACCACTCGTGCCTTCTCCACACATTATTGGGTTAATTAATAACAGTTAAAACGAGACACAGAACAGTTAATTTGAACCACGAGCCAACATTAGAGCACAGAGCCTTTGTGTCCATGGTGATGGGGCTTGTCACTGACCTGTACTGGGCCTGGAAGTGCTCCTGGACAAAGCTGGAGCGTGTCCCTGGCGGGTGCGTGTTCACTGGACCAGTGGTCTGAATGGTCTCTGCTCCCGCCTGAACCTGTTTAAGGAGACATAGAAGAGTACATAATGACATATCATAAAAAATAATAACCTTTGGCAGACAACATAGTTTGCCAGAGTTTCTGCACCAACATGTGATAAACAAAATGAAGTGCATCGTTTTCTCAGCTTCTTGGATAAGTCATGTGTCCACACAACAATGTCCTGTGCTGGAAATGATACAGTGAACAATTTTCCCATTAGGCCACAGAAACATAGATAATGTTAGATAATGGTTTCTTGAGCTGACAGGTGTAGGGGTTCAATAGAGCCTTTGAGTAATCCCTACTCATTACAACACCTACTCTGTCTAATTGCTTATCTCATATCCCCAATTTTCCCACATGGTCATTACTTCTGCGGGTGGACGAGGACAGGAAAGAGAAGGACTGCATTAACACACCTGACTGATCATTGACCAAAAATAAGCCAGACAAGGTGCAACCCTCACTCTGTAGTCCTGCACAATGGGGCTCTACTCTCACAGGACTAGGTGAGCAAATATCAAAATAAACTCTAATTAGAAAATATCCAGATTACATCCTTCAGAAATAGTGACCTATATTGAACATAATTATTATACAATGTAGCTGTTATACAAGACACATCATTATTATGCTTTGTGAGCACCACTGTAAAAGCTCTGTAAAAGGCTGCATGAGAGCAGGCAGGTCTAAAAAACAAGGCCCGGAACAAAAAGAGGATTTCATAAGGCAAAGACAAACCACGGAGACATCATTTCACACACAATCTGTTTTTACATTACATTGTATCGACAACAAACTACAAAATCTGATTTACAGTAAACATTAGAATGAGGTGACTTCATAATCATATCAGGGAAGAAAAATGACCTCTACATAATGACTGAGTAAAATATCTCAAATCTACATAATGACTGAGTAAAATATCTCAAATCTACATAATGACTAAGTAAAACATCTCAAATCTACATAATGACTAAGTAAAACATCTCAAATCTACATAATGACTAAGTAAAACATCTCAAATCTACATAATGACTAAGTAAGTAAAAGGTATAATAGCCTCCTAATTGTCCCGTTATATGACAATATTAGACAATACAGAGGGAAACAAGTGTTCCTCCACAAGGCATGCATGTACCGTAGCTTACAAACACTTGGTATGGTTTAGTTTGCAGTACTGTTAGATTGTTTGGATAGTTTGCTTGGTTTCAACTGATTCCATTGTTGCTAAGCCCAAATCCTCTCCAGTGGATGTGATGGACATGTGCAGTGGCTGCATGTCTTCCTCCTTATGGGGTGTTATTTTGTAGTTTGCTGAGGGGCCACAGTGCTGCGCTTTACTTCCACGCTCCATATTTCATGGCTGGGATCAATAGAGGGAGTGCAACCTGACTCACCGCCACCGCATTTATCTACCCTCCTGAGTAATAATACAGTCTTGGGCTCTGAAATATCTACTGTAGAGGCCTGAAAAAAAAAAAAAACAAACAACAACAAAAAAGACCCAGCCATTCCCCACGTTCATCTTCATCTCCCTGTGTAGCTGCTAGACCTGAGGGCATGCAGCATCTCAATCATGTGCTAAAGACACACAAACAGAAACAGACCCAAAACACACAGGGTCTGCATATGAGAATATGACTTCCATTGGAAACAGAGCAGCTTCGGCAGGCCACAGGAATCACTTCTTCAAGCTGACATTTTTTTTGTAATTTCCCAGCAGACACCAAAGTAAAAGCACAGTTTTCAGCTCAATCCAGCAGAGGAGCAGTGTGTCTCAGCCGCCATTTGAGAGATATCCTACCCTTCAGCAACAGCGGTGTGTCTCAGCCGCCATTTGAGAGATATCCTACCCTTCAGCAACACTTAAGAGTGTTTCCCTCTTAATTTGCTGTGGATCGTTTGAGTCCCAGAGTGAGATTTTGAAATTGAATGTGGATTCATCATCACCTGGGGAGTCTGGAGAGTTGTGTCTGTCTGTCCATCTGTCTGTCTCCATCTTAACTGTGTCCCTGACTGCCAGTCACTCACTTATAACTGGACTGAGTATAATTTTCAACAATTCAACAATAAGGGTATGTCCTCAGCTTGACAGTCATTAGAGATTAAAGCAAGCTTAAAAAAACATATCTCTATTTGGTGTGTGTGTGTGTGTGTGTGTGTGTGTGTGTGTGTGTGTGTGTGTGTGTGTTTGTGTGTTTGTCTGTGTGGGTGTGTGTAATTACCAAGCATACTTTAAAGCAACTTCAGCAAAACAAACATTCACACTAAACCAAACAAAAACTTCTGAACCTCCATAATACCTCAGTGGCCTCCCGTCAGCCCAGCCACTGATAGTAAATCTCAAGGCTTTTGATGTGCATAATAACCAATATTTATAAAACATTTATGGATGTGAGAAGTTCAAATGCCAAACATGTAGTTCTCCATGTAGTCTTTTTCAGGTTGTGTGACCTAGATTCGCAAGTCTATTTATACAGGTTTTCCATCATCCTCTCAGATGGCACTTCATGCTTTAAGAGGGCAAGAACGAATAGTCCATTACTGCTTGGCCATACAAGATGTGTGTTTTCATCCTGAATGGCAGATGCAGAGCAGAAAGCAAAACTCTGAACACTTTGTGAAAAGTTTGAGGGAAAAGTGAGGAGCCCGAAGACAGGTAGACAATTGAATGCTTTGAACAAAATGTCAATTCTTATCAGTTTAGCCAGACAGATAGTGAGTGTGTGGTGATTTGTGTTTGTCATTTTTATCTTGTTTTGCTATTTTGTCAGACAGGCTTGTGTTTTTGTGTCTGAAGTTAGGCCTATGTATCAGCTTTATGCAACAGTTACAAAACAGCAATTCTAGATATCTCAGCACTGGGATGATGAAACAATACTAAGTGCACAGGCACCAAGACTACAACTTGCAAATTTGTTTTCTTCAGGACATTTCGACTGAAAAGCCATTTCCATTTCTGGGTGCAGATAAGCTAAGTAGGGCTTACCTTTACTTAATGAATTCCCTTATTCAAAAATGTCTAACTGTTCCTAAACAATTAAAGATTGAACAATGAAATACCACCCTAACATTTGCTGTGGACTAATAGATTCCTACAGCTATTAGCGAGGGGTGAGGTTGGGGGTAAAGAAGTGGAATAAAGGTTTGATTTTCTGCTGAGAAGAAGTCTAGATAAGAGGAGTGTGGTCGTGAGCGGTGTGCTCAGGAGGATTTCAAATCAGGCCTCTCCATCATAATGCAACACAACAGCACAGCTCTCACTTTAGTCCCATTAGACCTTTGGATTTGTCAGGGCGAATGTGATAATCTACCCTGATGTGCTGTGTTTTATTTATTAAAACAATTATCAATTCATGTCTCATTCACATTAGCGGTTGACTCATACAACCCTACAGTAAAGGAGAGCTTGCGCCACACCTGTACTCTATAATGAAATGCCCTGAATTCTACATCTTTCATAATGGCATGAGAGACAGGTCGCGGGATTCCATACACTAAAAATCTATATGTGAGATGAGGGCTTGGTTTTGGGGAGAAAATCGCATTAACCGTAACAGGTAAAACATGCTCTCCAGTCTAATCTGATATCTCCAGCACGCTTTGATATGTCTCACAGTCATGATAAAGGTGACTCCCGAGGTAACAGGCAGAGGTTGAGGTGAGCCTGGCAGAAAACTGAGGCTGAGGCTGTACAGAGCCAAAGAGAACACTTGCATTTGGAAAGCTAAAGGTGCTTAGCAACCCAGTGGTGTCCTCCACGTTCACTTCAGCATCACACATGTAATGGAGAGCTTGTTTATGAGCACAAGGGCTAGTGGGGAGAGTAATAGGAAATGCCAGCACAGTCAAGCTGCCTTGGCTCAGGAAGACTTACTTCTCTCTCTCTCTATTCATAACAGATCTATGAGAGTGGGCTTTGGCGGCAGCCTTGAAAAAGCACCTTCTCATAAGTAGGTCAAAAGCCACTTAGCTGGACCTTAGAACAAAGAACAGATGCCTTCACTGAGTGTGTGAGGCACCGCACTGTTTTCATCTGGTGCTTTTTCTCCCTAAAGCCTGGAGAAGAATGAATGCAGCTTGATTGCTTTTTTTGCTTCCCTTCTGTGCCATTGTAAGCATGCCGGGGCCAAAAATAGAAGTGGCCAGCAGGAATAACGTGAATCCTGATATGTGAGAAGCACTGCTAAGCTGTTGAGTTGTCACATTGTGTGAGACCCAAACGCAAAAGAGCCAGAAGATGCTCATTCGGGTCTCCTGGTGCAGCAGGGACGCTAACACCCGACCGCTCTCCAGGCACTGACGCCAAACCTGCTCTCGGTGAGATCATCTAAATATGGGCACGGATTCAAAAATTCCACAGACAGACACTACAGACAGATGACGCAATTAAGCAAGAACAATAATTTGTTGCATTATTCAATTCATCCCTACCCTAGACACTTACAAATGTCCTTAGATAAAATGCAAATGCAAGTGCAGTACATAGGTATAAAGTATATAAACTGTAAGCATAATAACCAACTGTGATCCCTCTGACTGCTTGTGTACTGTAACTGTACAACTGCTCCTTTTACTGTGACCACATTGTGATGGTACTGAGGAGCCAATGTGACTCTCTGTGACTTAATGTCCTCAGATCTCCAATGGCTGATCTACAGTACAGCAGTTATATCAGAGGCAGCCGCTGCCTGTAAAACATTTGCCCCTGCTCATCTCTGAAGCCAGCCCTGGCTACAGCCACAGACACAGCGAGGGGTCAAACAGATCCATATCAGTGCGATCAGCAACAAAAGAACATAGCAGGGCCCACACTGGGACTCCTGGGTATTGGGTATCAGAACATCCCCCTCTCAGAGGATGGCACAGCTCAAGGACACACCCTGGCTTCAGAGGTCCCAGCCCACAACAAAAGAGAACATCCCTTTTGCGCAGTTTCTGGAAAATGCACTGCAGTGCCACGGGGGCTGGGCTGGGCGAGGAGGCTAAGGGTTTCTAGGTGTGGACTCCGCATTCAGGGTTGGATTGGGGCGGTTTCTTTTCTGCATGAGACTTGAACATCTGAAGTGGCACTCTACGGATATCCTGTGTTTACTCTATATGTCCTAAGCAGCAGTTCCACTACAGACACTACTGATCACTATCACTGACCTAGCACTGACAATCAAGGCTGTTTAAAGGAGGCATCAGCAGTAGGGCTGGGATAAACAATTATTTTTTAAACGATTAATCTAGCGATTATTTTTTCGATGCATCGATTAATCTAACGATTCATTTTTTCAGTCCGATTCGATTTCGATTTGATTATCGATTATCTCCCCATTAATTGACTAATAGCAATTTATACATGTTGATTTACATATCTGAATGAAAAAACATGAATTACTTAACATTGCAATATATGTTTATTGTTCTTAAAATTCCAAAATAAAAGTGCAAAGTAATGCATTCTTAGTCAGAGGTAGCATTCAATAAAGTTCAGTAGTGTATAGGTGTAATTGAGTGCCTGTCACTTTAAGATGTTCGTGAGGGAACCTTTGCAATTGTAATACTTAACACAGTTAAAGGCTGCTGATGTGTGGATCAATCCATAACGTAGTTAGCTCAAATAACGGTTCGTACTACTTTTCCTTGGGACAAGCACTTTTGAGTCTTGGAAAACACTTTTCCATTTACATCGGGATTTTGCAAACATTCAGTGTCAGAGTCAATAAAATGAGCCCTGCATGAGTAACGAAATTGACAAGCAGCTGTAAGTAAGCAAGCGACATCCAAACAGTATTCTAACGTTAGCTTTGAGATACTGCTTGATTGCATAACTTAACCTAGTTTAGTCTCCTCAATGTAGGCCTACTATGTTGTGATAAGACCTTAGCAGAGTTAACTTCAATGCAGCAGTTTTGAACAAATTTGCGCAGCATGGTTACGATGCTAAGCGGATTTAATAGCAATTTAGCCAGACATCTTCTATGCAATGTTTCTATGTGGCAACAACAATCCTTCAACAATTGTGAATATTTTGTTAAATGCACATGCAGAGGAGGGGCAGCGGGCTCGTTACGAGAGAGAGAGAGGGCAAGGAAAGGCTGCATGCGGAAAAAGTGCAGCTCAATGAAAGGATTTTATCTGATCTTTAATTTAAATAGGCCGGTTCTGATTTCGTGGCGCCCCGCGGCAGATTAGTCAACGTATGGGAAACACTGAAGGTGTCAAATGAAACATTTTTGACTGCATGCGTTATGCTTGATGAATCGACGTGCATATTTTGCGTCAACGTATGACGTTGACGCGTTGTCCCAGCCCTAATCAGCAGTCAATGATGTGGAGAGACAGCACCATATCCAGAGAGAGAGGGAGAGAGACAGATGAGTAGGCCGTTTAACCACAAATGAAGGCATTTAAAAGGCAGAGACTCTTGCCAATCCATCATAGTCCTTTATGGCTCTGGCTCAGCAGAGTAAATCTCAACACGGAACACCATGTTCCTCTTAAAGACCCTCTGTCCAGTGCCAGCGTATGGGCCTGCCCTGCCGTGGGCATCCAGAAATAGCTCTTCACTGGCGGGGGAGCTGAACGAACATCGCCCTGCCAGAGCCCTGGAAGCTCCGAGTCTGTGTGAGTGTCCATGGTGTGTGTGTCTGTGTGTCCATGGTGTGTGTGTCTGTGGGAGTGTCCATGGTGTGTGTGTCTGTGTGTCCATGGTGTGTGTGTCTGTGGGAGTGTCCATGGTGTGTGTGTCTGTGTGTGTCCATGGTGTGTGTGTGTCTGTGTGTGTCCATGGTGTGTGTGTGTCTGTGTGAGTGTCCATGGTGTGTGTGTCTGTGTGAGTGTCCATGGTGTGTGTGTCTGTGTGAGTGTCCATGGCAACACACAGGGCCACTGCTCCACCATATGCTCAACGCTGACCTATAAAACTTTGACAGGCTGTTCGCAGGCTGCCCTGGGTCTGTTGCTATGGCTAGCACCTCAGTGATACCTCTGGACTTGCTTAAAGACAAGTTGCTCAGCTAATGGGCAAAGAGGTTGTGGTCAATTTCATACTGTATTTACTGAATGTTTACTTCAGCCTCAAATATGCCTGGCCGCAGCTGCGCATGATGATCAATACTATGCCTGTTTTTTATTCTGAGAAGGCAGTTACCAAAGGCAAAACCACAAACTTTCATTGACAGGTTTCAAAATCACAGGGAGCTAGAGCCTTGGACAGTTTGTTAGTTAATAATTCAGCATTAGCGTCGGTTCGTTAGCTGGGTAAAGCATTAATGCTAATTAAAAGTACTGGTATACCTCAACCCTAGTGTGAGGTGCTTTGAATAAAAATGTGCTAAATTACGGCACACACAGAAAATGGCTGCCTCTGGGGGAGAACCTTGAGCACCTGGGCATATTGGTAATTTAGCAGCTCATTACCATGGTTCACTGTGCCCTTTTCACCAGATCCAAGCGACTCACCCAAGTACTCAGTACTAGTGTTTCCTTATGTTTCACTTTCATTGAGGTTTTATGCAAAGTGGAAAAGGAATCAATGCGACTCCTTGGTGTAACATTTGTTAAAATATTTAAGAAGGTTTTAGAAAAGCTCTGAGAGTTCATAAAAAATAATGCCCCCGGGGTGCAATATATACATCATAGCTCAGCTGGTGAATTATGTCAGAGGATAGCCTGAGTATAGATTCTCCATTATGAGTAACTTTGCTTTTTACAAAGACCTTGCTGGACTTTTAAATAAAGCTCTGGATGTGCTATGTGGGTTCAGCTCCACCAACACATCTACGCCTAATGAGCCCGGTCCCGGCCAGCAGACCTCTCTCTGAGGAAGGTTAGCAATGTAATTACAGTGGAAGTGATGTAATCGGAGCTGACCTGCATGAGATTTATTGTGCCACCAACTATCTAAAAGTAAATCTTTTTTCCCAGCCCTCTCCCTACTATCACACTCAATATATCCTGATGATGGTATGAACTAGAAACCAAGGAGAAGAGATTGCAAGAGATAAACAAAAGAATGATGAAATCATTTGAAGTGTTTTATGTGATATCTGCCCAATAACTCAGGGAAGTATGGTATCCTTGGCCTATACCTCACAGGCATGAAATGCTGGCAAGTACAATCTGCCATTTTTCTCTGCTGAATTTTGATATTGTTTTGTTTACTTAACTTAATTAAATCATAAAGCACTGGTGGTGGTAAAAAAACAGAAGCAGGGGATTATTCCCAAGTTCAGCAAAAGGTGGGCTTTGTAAAAGAGGGAGCCTGGCAGGAAGACGGAACACTTGGGCAGATACCACATTATTTTCATCACGATGAGACGCCTTTTTATATGTGGATCATATCATATCCCCCTTCCACATGCCCAGACAAGAAAGGGGGAGAGCATGAACAGAGAGCTCGCTGCAGTTCAGAGAAGAGCTGGGGCATTATCCAGAGTGCACCGGGAGAGTTACGAGCCCTTCAGTGTTGCATTACTGAAAAAGCTTAGGGGATATTCAAATAGGGTGACCTCAAGACTGGGGCCACTTTTTTTTTGAGTGTGCTTACCGGTGATATGCGAGCTAGCAGCGCCATTTCTTTCCCCCGGCAGCCTGCATAGTTCTCTCCGCTAATGAACTGGTTTTATGTCTACTCCTGTGTTTTGCTACCCCGGCGGTAAAAAATCAACAGGCCTGACAGGGCCGTGCCTGGGACTGAAAGGAAAGGCAGGTCAGCAGGAACAAGGGGGGTGGGGGGGGGTGGGGGGGGGGGGCAGGGACCCTGCAGTAAACCGGCTGACTCACCCCAATCCTTTCAGTGCTGGATAGCGACTACTAATGCAGTCTATTCAGTGCAGGCTTACAGTATTGCACTGGTCAGGGGTGACTGGGTAGCTTGGAGGGGTGGGAGGGAGGGAGCAGGGGGAGGGAGGGAGGGGTGGTGGTTGGTGTTTCCCGGGCATTCTTCTCCGACAGTCCCTCTCTCTGTCTTTGTCTCAGTGATAGTGCCACCTCGCCTGCGTTGGGATCAGCCCGTGCCACCGCTGTGTGTGTCCCCTTACCTCACGTCACTCTTGCACACAAAAGAGCCTGGGATCAGGGAGCGCTTTGTGACGTTCTGGGGTGATGTCATTTTGTTTGGGTTTCTTCTCTGTTTGGATAGTGTGGTGTGTTCCCTTTTACAATTCTCACTCTGTCTCTTTCTTACTCTCTCTCTCTCTCTCTCTGTTTCTCATTTGAAAGTCCAGATTGTCAGCTGAAAGCCCTTGCCTCACACTGCTATCCCATGCTGGTCTTATTACCATTGCCTGAGAGGTGCATGCATAGACCTTCGCTACCACTGCAGAGGGCATAAAAACTCAGTGCCCCCTGTTTCTATGGCAATGGTGGCTGGAGCGATGCGAGGACAGAAAAGGAAATGGCCCACCACAGACAAGTGCTGCTGGCACCGAGTCACTGCCACTGATCTGACTTGCCAGCCGGGAGATGGAGGAGAGGACTGATGCATTCCATTTCACTGGCCCGTCCCGCGTTTATTTGGAAGCGAATATTAATGTGTGAAATAAACGTGCCGTCTCTGCGCATAGTCTGCCTGCTCTGTAGTAAGAGTGGAGCAGAGAGAGAGAAACAGAGAGAGGAAGAAAATCGAATCAAAGGAGCTGGTTTCATGTTCCTCTGATGCTCACATTCAAGCTGGGGGTGGAGACTGCTTGCCACGGTAACACACTCCCGGTGGCCGTAGAGAACGGAAGGAACTGGTATTTAGAGCACATTACTCCTGCAACCCAAAACAAACACATTACAATTGAGGACGGCATCAGTTTAAGACCCTCTGGCTGTTATTTCTTCTTTACGGAACCAAAGGGTAAAAACTGTGTAGAGGTAATTCCAGTTAGACAGCCTTTGATAGCCAGGAAGCTGTTGGCCTTTTGTGGGCCTAGTGACAATACAAAGGGTGTGTGTGTGTGTGTGTGTGTGTGTGTGTGTGTGTGTGTGTGTGTGTGTGTGTGTTCATTTGACAACAAAAGAACACCGGGTCAGTCTTTGTCTTGGCTGTCGTAACTGGCCAAGGATCTCCCTTCTATACTTGCCAAGCAGGCTCACAATCCCTGTAGTTAGCAGTACATACAGTAGATGCCAGATTACAGGAGTGTGTAAACAAAGGACCCAGGAGGCAGCAGAGCAACACAATCCCATGGGCTGCTGCTGAGCCTCCAGCCCCGTCATCACTGGAGGAAGACTCAATGTAACAAGATTCCAAAGACTCCATGCATCTGACTGCAATGCTAACCAAACCGCTCATTTGAACACAGCTGTTGTTTTGTTCTTTTGTTGTTCTTTTCTTTTTTTAAAATATGACTTTCTTGCAAACTGAGCGCTATTCATGTCACTGACATCAATCTGAATTCAATACGTCTCTTGACTTGAGAGTAGCCTGGAGCATTAACTCTGGCCTGGAGGATTTCAAGATTGTTTCTTGAAGTCATTTATTACACATGTAACTGTTACTGAAACTTATGATAGCATATGATAGCATATACTGAAGGTTTACTTGTAAACTTGTAGGTTTACACAATGAATGGATGGGGTGGGGGGTCAGAAATTGCTGCTATGAGATGCACAGCTGACTAGATTACGCACGTTTGAGGTTGAATTGTTTCAAAAAATTGTAATTCTGATCTGAATGTACCAAAGTGACTGAGAAAAACTCATGACATGAGACTACAAGACATCCATGGTTCAGGGAGGTTAGTCTTCACTTTGTGAAGGTGAACCTTGGACAGCTGCAGCCCAGGGTGCTTGTGCTCTGCGTACAGCCCCCCCCCCCGCTCCGTAATCCAGTAGAGATTACCGCAGGCCCAGACCAGGGACCGTCTATGAGGGATCTGCAGTGAGGCATGTTTATGTGGGGGTGGGGTATCATTATCCCTCGCAATACAGATAATATTACCTCCAATCCAGGGGGTTGCCATAAATCCAGGGCTTACTAGAGCTTTGCGTAAATAAAAATATGTATTACACCAAACTGCCCTACCGTCCCACCATGCTGGCCCAGAGGGCAATTTCTTGGGAATTGATGTACCAGGGACAGCTTGTTCTGTAGTAACATGTCTTTGACTGTGAATAATCGAACGCTTGTAGAAAGCCAAAGGGCCCTTGTATATGGTGGGTGAAGTGCAAAGTCTAAAGTCTGACTGAAGCTAATTTAATAAGCAGGCAAAATCTATTAGCCAATTCAGCACTAGCAAGATCCTAAGCAACTGTCACCGCTTTAGTTCAGGCACCAGATACTTTGCTCATCGAGTGACTTTGCACGTCAAGTGATTAATAAAACAATATGACTACTCATTGCTTTTTGGCTAAAACGACATCAAAATGAACTGTACATACAAAGCCAAAGACTTTCAGAAAAACCCTGAAAAAAATAATCTGGTGTCGGCTCCTTGACATGGAGAGAGGCTGGGGATGGAAGTGTTACTATCTTTTCCACCAGGACCAACTCATGAATTTATACAACAGAGGTGAAAGTCCTCATTGATGTCTCTCTGTCTTTCCATTTCCCTCACAAGCTCCAGAGACACCTCCACATGCCTTCCTCCAGTGCTGAAGTGTGGATGCCTGCAGTGTTCTATTTACGTTTGCCCCTAAAATATTCACAGTTTTAATCAAATGTTTCTTTAGAAAAGTGCTAAATATTTCAAGCCAGAGTGAAATCCATTCGAAGCTTTTAAATGGTGACGTCGGAGCATGTTGCTTGTCTCAGTGAGGTATGGATGCAATCCCTGCTACCTGGGGACTCAGTGGAGGATGAGGACGGAGGACACCCTTACTGGAGCATGGCATGAGCTCAGAGACCCAGCCCTGGGAGTGGGACGGAACATGCGGGTACATGCTGTCTATGTGAAATAATATGTAGGAGGAGAGGTCCAATTAAATCAGACAGACAAAGACAAAGACAGGAGTGTTCGATAATGGCAAAAATCATGCCATCAAGATTATTTTAATCAATATTGAGATCACGATTATTTAACACAATTACTCAATGAATTGTGAAACCTTTTCTAAACAATGACAGTAGGTTCAATTGTTTTTTAGATATAATTCAACTGAAAAACAGAATTAAAAAATACACGCAAAAAGTTGATGTATTCAACAGTTACCAAAGTAAAGAAAAGGGGTGCGCTGGACTTATAACTTAAGACAAAATGAGAATAATCATTATATTTCCATTATGTTGTTTTTTCACAATCATTGGAAGTCGTGATTGATAATTGATAATCAATTTATTTGATTAATTGTCTGAACGAATTAGCCTAGAAAAGGGTCAAAGGTGGAAGTAAATACAGCAAAAGCATATACTTGGTATCATTTAAATCATAATTTTCTGTAGATTAAGAATTTGTGGTGCCTACAGCGCAGATTTGTAACGAAAAAAATATATAGGGCTTTGAATGGAGCATGGCACAATGATTTTTGGGCCAAAAACGTATGTTAGTACATCTTGTTATTAGCTGATATCTCTTAAGCCAATTGAAAGATATTCATCAAACTTGGTCTACTTACCCACTATAAGTTGTCAAAGAACTTGCAAGACAATTTAGGTCTTGAGGTCAAAGGTCAAGGTTACAAGGGGTCACACAAATAACTCACATGCAGTATTTGGTTCATATCTCCAAAGCAGACCGTAGGATCTTCATTAACTCTAGTACATTTATTGTCTATACAAGTTAGATGAACTTAGGGACTCAGGGCCATGGGGTCAAAGGTTAAGGTCAGTTTCATCCCCTGACATACAAGGTTATAGACGGTGGAGACATGCTAATCAACATGCCATGTTCAATTCAATTACTGTAAATATAGTGATTTTTTTTTATGTTTTTATGTTGCACAACATAGACTTGGTTGTTGACATGGGGAGTCCCTATCTACAGCACAATGAGTTTAATACCCCTCCTTTGTATATAAGAATCAAGAATATGATTGCAATTACTAGGCAAATGTGCTTAGCGGTTACATACAGTAACAGTGAAATACTTCCACTAGCATAGTCATGACCTGACCAATATCTCTTTCAATATTGCCCTTGCAGTCCTTTCCACAGTACAAGCAGTGCTACTTACAGCTGTAAATTATAGCTTTCTGTGCTGTTGTGACTTTCCACAAGTTAGTATGACTGTTAACTGTGGCCCTTGCTATTTCTCCCTTCATGGACAAGGTGTTGTCCACTTTCTCCTGGCAATTTCTGTGACCCTGAAGACTAGCATTGTCTTCCAGTTTTGATGTTAGTAATGTGGCATGTCCGTTGTTATCTGTTCAGTTGAAGTTAGGGGTGGGCAAAAAATAATATCTAAATATTTTGGAAGATTTTGACGGTAGATATCAATAATATAATTAAATACGAATTTGTCAATCTCTTAAAAAATGGGATTTAATTGTATGAGTTACAATGAGCCACCTTATAATTTCTTACAAAGCACATTAAGGGACACAAAGTATTAGGATAGCAGTTCATTTTCTAAATTTTGTTTCTGAAAGATGAGACTGTTGTAAGAAGCAATATTTTCCCCTGGGACGAACATCAGTATTTAGTTGTGCTCAGTACTGTCTTGATTCATTATTTTCCATTTCACTGCAATGGATGATGAGACAGCACTTGAAGAGGAACCTGGCATATGCGCAGATCTTTGCGTTATCTGCCAATGTGGAGGTGAACTGTCATCTTGTAGCACTGACTTGCAAAAGCTGATTTACTATAGCATTGCTATAGGCAACAACACATTTTTAAAGGGTGGTTCAGGATTTTGGACATAGGACCTCATTTCCAAGTTAGCATGTCTGATATTTATCAGTGGAGACCGTTTTCAATGCGTTTCATCCAGTCCTTCTAGTTGCAGAGTTTGCAGGTGCTGAGCTAGCGCAAGGCATCAGTATGTGTCAGCCTGCCACTAAAAACAGTCTTACCCACTCCACAGTTCACCCAGGCAAATACATTATAATGGCAGACAAATAAATCATAACGGCAGACTCGATGTAAATGTCTGTGTCGATAATTTTATTTCTAACATTATTCTATCCTTGCATTTTAATGATCGCATAACATTTTAAGGGACTAGTTTCTTAGCAGCAGTTAGTAGTACTGCACCGAAAAGTAAACAGAGAAGCGCACAATCAGGATACTGTCGTGGAAAATGTCTACCCTGGAAATCCAGAGTTCTCGCGAGAGCAGAATGAAATGAGCAATGATGCACGTTACTTTTACACCTTGCATCCCGGGGAGCCAATCAAATCGGCGTATCTGATATATGCGGGTCAGAGGCGAGCTAAACTGATGACGACAACGCTGCAACGTTGGAGGTCAGTAAACACTGGTCATAGTGTTATCCAATTGTGTAGAAGTCCAGAATCATTCAGAGTAAACATTGTTCTAGTGTTATCCAATTGCTTGCAGTGAGATTTTCAAATGCATGCTTGGTGCTGCCGCTCGTGTTGGGCCATTACATTGTTCGTGGCCAGACCCTTAATCTTTCGAGATTACCAGGGTCTGGATTTTCCAGGCTAGAAAATGTCCACTTCCAAATCCAATTGTCCAATTAACAATTACCACATGACTATTTAGTAATTTAGCACTCTGGAACAAGGCGTCCGAAGGAGACAATGTAGATAGAAGATTTTCCGAAGACTGTTGATCTTTATTCACCGTATTGCAATGATAGTACAGCCCAACCAAAGTCCAGACCAACCATCAAAGCAATAGGGAGGAGATGTCATCAGCTGGGGCCCCCGACAAGATCTCCCCTACGGATGGCTATACACTATATTTTATACTCCTCG
Source organism: Alosa sapidissima (assembly GCF_018492685.1). Lineage (NCBI taxonomy): Eukaryota > Metazoa > Chordata > Actinopteri > Clupeiformes > Clupeidae > Alosa > Alosa sapidissima. The sequence continues at coordinate 3,482,193 of NC_055965.1, read as the reverse complement.
GCCCTTGAGAAGAGCCACCCTCTCACGCCATCTCCATCAACACCCTTCACCAATCAGTACCAAGCAGGGTAGCTTACATTGGTGGAAACCATCTTCCTATCATGCATCCTATGTCATGCATTGATAACATATGTAAAATAGTGTAACCCTAAGTTTTTCTGGTTCCTTCCAGATTGGTGAAATAAGGCCTTCTTATCTTATTCTCTTCCTAGCTGGACAGGCCCTAACTCATAAGGCACAGTGGCCTCATCATCCCTGTCCTGCCCAGTCCTCACCAGCTTGATAACAACCCCTCTCCCTTAACCATCTAAGGAGGAGATCCTCTCATCCTGGTACCCCCAGTACTTTTCCACTCACCCCACTCCTCTGACAGTCGGTCTGGCCTACACAAGATACAATGACCTCACAGTGCTCACAGCAAATGCAGTGGCATTAAGACTTATGACACTCATGACTACATTCTTCTAAAACATGAAAACCCATGCAATAGTATAAACCCTTAGGAAACCCATGATTACATCCATTCACATCCTGAAAACCCACCATAATACCTAGTAGAATCCTAGGTAATATCAGTCCGCTGCTGCCGTTGCTTATATGCCTACTACCAACTTCAGGGAACAAAGTATAAGTATTGCAATGCGATGCAAGGGTAGTTTTTATTTCTAACGCTATTCTATCAACGTAGACATTTACATCGATTGTCTGGCGTTATAATTTAAGTTGAAGGAAATAGCTCAAGATGACAATGTTTATCAGATGTTTGACAGAAATGGTTTGGATTTAATCTAAAACTTCTGCTATTCAGCTTGTCTAAATGAACTACAATGTTGTTATTGATGTACTGAATGTTATGTAATAGTACTTTGTTTTTTACTCCAATATCATTTATGAACTGAAACAGTTATTTTAAAACAGGTATTCACACAGATGTTTGTATTTTTAAAACAGTAAATTATTTAGATTTCACCTGATTTCAGAGAGGCTATTACTACAATACTAAAATAAGATGTGGAGGTTGAAACAACTGTTTTTATACAGAAAATAAAGTTTGTTTTGCTTTAATAAATGTCTTAATCTTTTTTAATGTCACTTCAGATAGGTGATTCTATGCCTCAGCCAGCTATAGCCTCATGACCTTTAACCTCTACCTGTGACCCCATGATCTTTAATGCCTTCAAGCCTTCCATCAGTTAATTTAGGCTTAATTAAATGTGTTGGGTTTAATGAGGATCCTTCAATCTGCTTGAGAGGTATAAAACAAACATTGCATGTCAAGTATAACCTCACGTGACCTTGACCTTTGACCCCAAGACATTAAACACCTACTAATTTTAATCAAGAACTTATGGTGAGTAAGTACACCAAGTTTGGTAAAGATACTTTTACCAGTATGGGAGATATCAGCTAATATCTATATGTGATAATATACAATTTTGGCCCAATAATCATTATACCATGGTCCATTCAAAGCTGTATATCTTTTTTCTGGTACAAATCTGTGCTGTAGGCACCTGAAATTCTTAATCTACATGAAATTACGGTTCGATTGATACCAAATATCCTTTTGCTGTATTTACTTCCACCTTCAACCCTAATTCGCTCAGACTATAAACAAGATCTCTACTAACTATTTGTAGATAAGGTACTGCTAACACATTAGTGTCCCATTAGTAAAGGCCAACAGAAAAACGCAAAGGATCAATTCTCAGTGAGAGGGGAAAGAGTGCAGCTCCGGTGGAAAGCTCCCCGAGGTCCACTGTGGTGACCAGAGTGCCCATGTTGCATAGTCTTTAAATCATGGCACAGGATGATGGAACAGCCCCTTAGGAGACGCAGATGCCTAGGTCAGGCCGCCTGCGGCCTAATGGGGATGTAAGACAGTGGGCTCTGAGTTCAGCTATAGGTCCAATGGAGGAGGTAGGAGAGGGTGAGTGCTTGTGGAAGGGGATTCTGCCTCCTCAGGCCGATTGATCTGTGGTCTAATGTTCCTGCCTGCCGAGTGCTCTTCCGATATTGAGGTTCCGTCCCCCTCTTCCCACACTCTGTGGTAAAAAGCTGTTTAATTATTCACCACTTCCATACCCCCCTCCACACACACACACACACAAACACACACACACACACACACACACACACACACACACACACACACACACACACACACACACACACACACACACACACACACACAATGTTGAGAGGCTTGCACTAGTGTGTGCTGGCCTGCTGGGCAACACGAGAGCTGGATCTCATAACTAGCACCAGACTTAACTGGTCTAATGCCAGGCTGACTGAGTAAGAACCCATTTAATAACAGGGGATGAAGTGGGACTGTGTTAACAAAAAGGGATATTTTAATATCTAAGAGATGAACCAGGAGAAGTGTCTGGCATAAAAAGCACACACACGCCACGTTATCTTCTCCCCTGTGTCTCAAAAGGTTGAATCCCCTGGGGGCCCCTGTCCCACAGCCTCAGGCTGAAGCAGCGGCCCTCAGATGCCCAGAGCACTGCGCCCGTGTTGCTTGGCCCGGCCTGGACACGCACTGGACACACAGAAGTGAGCGGCCGGCATGAGAGTCAATCCCTCAATCCGCCGTGAGAAGCAGGGTTGTTCGTTCTCCGGTGGCCAGCTCTTATGTCTGCTTGCAGCGGGATCGTTCCAGTCGCCCGGTCTGAGGAAAGGGGGCTGCTGTCTGTAAATTAGCGCCTGTCATTCCCCCATTGCTCCCTCATCATCCATACACATCCAAGCAAACATCGAACCTCTGGCCATTCAGACAGCCCTCAAAAAATAATAGCACCATTCTCAATCAGCCCCGAGCCGCACACTTAAAGCCAGACATTGTCTCTGCGAGTTACAATAAGTAGACTAGAGGGAGGCAAAGACATGATGGTCCAAACTAATGACAGCAACTCTAATGACAGCAACTCTCATTGCCACCTGTGGGACAGAGACTCCATTTCAAACACGTTCAGTCATCAAGTTTGTTTTTGTTGTTGTTCAGCGCAAGTGTTGTTTACCTCTGCTGTTCTTCCTTTGGGGAGATTAAAACATCCCTCGGAGAGGCTGAGCCTGTACACTTGGCTTGGCTCCTGATATCCAGGTGCCCATGGAGTGGCACTAACCCCGAGTTGTGAATATGATTCATTCGATAAACAGCACACATTTTATTTTCTCTCACACCTCTGGCCACACAGGAGGAGTGTCATTCATTTTTCCACTTAATGAGTGCAGACTTGCACAACAGCTGGAGAAAAAGGAACAAGGGGCCAAACCCTGAGCACATGATTTATCCTTTGTGGGTACTGCCTGCCCCATTCCAACATTGTAAAAAAAATACCAACAGCTGTCAAATATCAGAGGTGAGAGTTGCAGTGAGGGGTAAGGGCTTCACTCAAGCTCTTTGTTGGATATTTATACACTGATCATATGCTAATTCTATTACATTATTATATTAACACCTTGATTGTTTTAATATGTTCCACCATGTTAAACCCAGCTATATACACTATGTAAAAAATGATGGTAAATGTTTACTCTCTAGTGATACACTCTGTCGAGGAGGAGGAGGAGGAGAACACCTTAGAGAATGTTAATCATGATAATACAAATAGCCAATATATCACAAAGCCATGCAAGGTTAAAACGTTGTTAGTTTGATGGAACTGATGTCAATAAAGCAGTGTGGTACCAGCTACTTGCAGATACCACCCCCATCCCCCCCCCCCCGTACTGACCAAAGCCATAGCCAAGCCGTAGCGCACGACATCGGGCATCCTACATCTCTTGATGGTGTGATGGCCCTGGCAAACTGCTGCCAAATGAGAAAAGCACCTCAATTATCAGGATGGGCCAGAGACCACTTTGTTACTCGAGAACTTATTAGGCTCAGGTAGACGGTCTAATTTCATGAGTCGCTGGGAGAAATATAGTCAATTATCTCTGCAACTCAGGTTTATTTTGAGGGGCTGTGGATATGCTGCGTCAACAGCTCCTATTCTCACGGCATGCTCTACTACAAAAGCCCCTGGAAACTGGGGGGGGGGGTTGTGCATTGGTCTGCTCAATCATTTATTCCTCAATACGGCACAGATAAAGCCAAAGTGAGCAGAGGGCTTTAAAAAAGACACTTAAACAGATCAGGGTGAATAATGCATGAAGCAGACTTTGAGAAAAAAGGGGAGAGCATGCTGAGAAATATTTTATAAAGACGAGATTTGAAAGTTTCTTTCTGCTGTGTAAATCCTATTAAGGGGTCGTGAGGGAGCAGCAGGATTTGTGGCCTAGGTCGCGGGATCTCTCTATTGGGCCCGCGCACCCACTCCCAGCCATGAGGAAGGAAGCCATTACTGTACAGCTACGACACAAACTTCTTGTTTGTTTGTTTGTTATTGTGTTTCCTTGCTTTCCTACTATGTAAAGCGACCTTGGGTTTGAGAAAGGCGCTAAGTTTATAAAATAAACATATTATTATTATTATTATTATTTATTAAGAGTTCGCCAAACACAAGGGAAGTTTTTTTTCCCCTACGAATACAAAGTTTTAATAATATATTGGTTGCACCGTTGCAGAAAATTCATACGACGTAAGAAACCTGAACAGGGAGAGAGTTTTCTCCATCAAAAGCTCAGGGCTGTTTTACTCTTCACTCCTTCAGTCTGTCTTGTTCATTCCCTCTCTTTTCTTCTCCTCTGTAAACACCCTGTCTGATGGAATTTTAAACATTTGAGAAATGTCACTGGGGTCCTAATCCGATTGTGAGGGCTGGCTGCTGGGGCAGGGGCGGTGGAACCTGTAGATGGAATCACTGAGCTAGAGCTAACGTATCGGAGGCGCCCAGCCCAGCCCAGCCTCCTGCTCTGCCCCCAAGATGAAATCGTTTTTTCATGTTTACTTCCCCGCACATCTACAGTACACGCTCATTCATCTCTTCTTCAGCATAACGATCCCACGAGGAGTCTGGAACTGGCATCGATGTTGATTGATCAATACTTGACTGTAGGCACACAGCTTTGCAGTACAAGGTATACGAGAAATATGCTACTCAACAGTAGTGGAGCAGAGTGAATCTCCATGTTCAGACACACAAGGTGCCAGAGGTCTCTGGCTAAGACCACAAGCGCTAAGCTAAGCTGAACCCCCCCCTCATGCGGAATGTGGTCTGGCAGCAGGTCCAACAGCTTTCATGACTTCAGGTCAGTTGAGATCAAGCCGAGGGTGAGACCAACAATACCACTTTACCACTCATGCTTATGAAGCAGGCTCACTTTTGAGGGGATACTTTGATGGGAACGAGTCTAAATGAGTCTAAATGAGGTTTCTTGAAACACATCAACTTTATAATGAACCAATCAATTTTCATTAGATTCAAAAATCACATTTATAATGACGTGTACGTTAGCGATGCGCAGCCGAGGCCACTCAAGCTAAGACAGAAGCTCAGATCCAAATGTGCACTCCTTTACTGAGTATCTGACTCTACACCACCACAGCACGAAAAAGTAGTTTGGACCAACTGAGACTTCTCCGCGCTGGGCCCGGGAGATGAAAGTGTCAAATGAAGAATTCCTGTTTGTGCCGATAAAAGCCCACCAGCATGTCGGGAGACCAAATTACCAAGTCTAAGCAGTTTACAGCTCCGGCCCTTTCTTCCCCTGTCAACAGCGCGGGTGGAAGGGCCAGCCATTATCAACTTTTAAAGCAGAATAATGCATACATAATATGTTTGGTGGCACCATTCAAAACCCATGATTTCTCCCACTGTGTGTGGGGGGTGGGATGGATGGGCTTTTTAAATCCCACTCACCAGAGACCCCGAGCCAAATAAAACGCCACTGAACACCACAACTGGATATGAACTCCACTGATTTATTTTACTCTTCTGAACATAAACAGATTGATTTGCCCTGGACCTGGATCTGCTAACATGGCAAGAGTATTGGCAATCCAACAAGAGATTGCTTCTGTCCCTGCGGCTTCACTGCTCCTGTGGTCTTCGCTAAGTATGTGCGAGGGTCTGTAGTTCATACCAGTATGTCTGTGGTTGCTGTGAAAGACAGCTCTTGTCCAAACCTGCATACTGTTCATCATTGGCTGTATCACGAAAACAGCTCTGAGGGCCAGACCATTCTTGTGTAACCCTGAGTGCTTCAGTACAACACAGTGTGCACTGGGAGAGAATATATGAAGCATCTGCCTCAAAGGGAATCAAAGGGCATTGGATGTTCCATCTGAGTGTAGGCGCTCACTACATGTGTCAGTGGAGCATGGAGACATGCATCTTCCTACTCTTCTTGGCAGCCACTGCTAAAGTTCAATTAATGAACAGACTAATCTGAATCTTCGAAATGACTACAAATTCTCTATAGTGTTGAAAGATATCATAGTGCATCATGTATATATAATTGTATATAAATTATAAAGGTGCTCTAAGCAATGTCACACGTTTTTTAGGCTTAACATTTTTTTGGCACTTACAGCAAACATCACCTCACCATCCACTAGCTGCCTGTCCTGAATACATTGTAAAAAAACACAATCTCTGTGGACAGCCCAGGCTCCATAGCGACAAAACGTGGCTAGAATGAGATAGATGGCTTCTAAGATCCCATATGGAAAAATGCATATTATTTCCATGAGGTTTCATAATTGAAAACGATTGATTATTTCTGAAAACTTTGGACAAAGTTGATATGTGGGAAAACTCCGGTTTCACTTTCATTTAGGGAAAGCATGTTTGCAATTGACATGTTGTTCTCTTGTTTGTTTGAAATCTCTGATTGGCCACCTGTTTGCTCAAGGGATTTGCGACACCAGTCCCCAGCTGTTTAAAACATGTTTGTAGTCGGTGTTCAACGGAATTATTTTTTAAAAACGAAGGAAGGGAAATATCAGTTTTTCCTAATAGCCTACCCTGCTACGTATTTAGTTGTCTTAGATTTCGCTATCGGGTGTTGTAGGAGATATTGACAGCAGATATTGACAGGATTGTTCGTGTGTTCTTCCTACAGCTCACGGTAAGCTATTTCGTTGCTCTGATTGGTTAAGGTCTATCCAATTGAGTGCAGAGGCACCCCCCCCCCCCCCCTATCTCGGCCCATAATTACGTCCCAATGGAGCAATATCAGACTCATTTTCTGACTACAATCTGAGTATGATGCGTCAGGCTACAGGTTCCAATGACGACAACAAAAACAACCTGGGCCAACCTGGCCCGTAAAAACATAACAAACTGTTCCAGCAAATCACTAACGAGATGCGCGTTTAGGAGAGTTTCAATTGCAGGGGAGGGAGGGGGAGTGAGTAGCAAGCTAGCTCTCTGTTTTGTTTGAACGTCAACAGAAGTGATGTTACCCAACATCGTTTTAAGACAAAAATGAATACAACCTACTTAATATACTGTTATAAACTTCTTTAACTGGTAGTATATTACCCATCACAGGACAACATTCCTGTCCAAATGTGCTCATAGAGCTCCTTCACATTCCTGGACTGCTAAACCTGTTCAACTGGTCACAACCCTGAAAGTATGCTGCCATGCCACAGCTTCATCTGGTTGCTGATGCGTCTGCGCTATCTTCTCCGTGTCACTTTTCTCCACTGACACCTTGACCAGCGGTAGGAGACGCACATGATGGGATCATAGTGGTCCTTTCTAGACCACTGCTCATCCTGCAGCTGAACTGCTACAGCAAAATGCTTACAATTCCAAAGTCAACCCAGGCAGATACCGATAAATAGCACAGCAGTGTTAGTAAGTTGTTATATGAGAGAAAGAAAGGTGAGAAATGTACTATTGCCTCCACTCATTGGCTGAGCATAGAATTGTGGATTACACAGTATATGGTCAATAACAATGATATTTATGTTTGCCAACCTTCAATAACTCCTGAGAAGAAATGTAAAGGCTTAGTGGCACAGTATCCATGCATGCCTTATTGTACAATGTAAATGTAAAGGCTTAGTGGCACAGTATCCATGCATGCCTTACTCAAGGCCAGAATGGAGAGCTCAGCTGTCCAAACACTAAAGAATGAGATATAGAAAGGTAAACAAGGTATTCTCTGCTTTTCTCTGAGTGCCTCTTGAGCTCTACATTTCTCATTCAGCCAGGCAGCCAGTTGGTTGGTTTCTGGGATCCAGGGTTATGTTCAAGCACTGATGCAGGCTCATTACGGTAATTAAGACAATGGCTGAACAGGAAGAGGGCTTCTGTCCATATCAACATTAATACAATGCAATGAGCTATCTATTAACAGAGCAATTAAGTGCCTGGAAAACAGATGTCGCTCAATCGTGAGTAACCCGTTTAACAGCCAGCATCGATTGCAATCACTAAGGAAAACAATAACAACTGTGGAACTCTTATAAAATGTTAAAAGCTGTAATCAACCACACCATCACAACACCCCCCCCCCCCACACACACACACACACACATACACACACACACACACACACACACACACACACTCACAAATACTCTTTGATGGTTCTAAAAATGGCCTTGAGTATGGATGCCAGGCCTCCCTATTCACCAGTGCTCCCCTGTCACTGTTCATTCCCAGAGGGACAAAGACCAGTCTGTGTTTGCTGCCAAGAGCGCAGAGGCCAGGTCTGACCCCTCTCCCCCTGGCTAAGGGACTCCTTTCTGACCCTTACTGTTTGCTACACAGGGAGACCACCCCTCTTTCCATCAGCAAGTTCTACAAATGGACCAAAATAATTCAACGTAAATAGACACAGGTGTGAGGAGTATCATCTCACTCCTGTTGAAGAAGAAAGAGAAATCTCGATGTTAATATGAACGTGACTTAAGAGTAATGAGCACCAGAGCCTTAGGAGGTTTATGTGTCATAAAGGGCTACTCTATTAGCGTAGCCAAGATGGAGGGGATTAGAGGCATCAGGGGCAGGCTGTTTTAATTAGGCGGTTTCATTTGTCTAAGAATAGGGACAGGACGGGCACACTCAGCGGGAGGGGGAGGCCTGCAGGACATGTGTGGAGTGACCTCTGACCCCGTGCTATGAGATACAGGTACCACTGCAGCACACCTCACCACTTCCCATTCACTACTGCAAATAAACCTAAAACTACACCACTGTGACTCAATGTGTGCCTAAATAAACAAATATGTGAGTGCAATGTGATTAATTTCCAACTGAATCATCAATACCTGTATGACGCCATTGTAATAGGCCTTGTACAGACAATTGTATCAAACCATCCAATTACATGAATTAAGACCTACATACTGTGTACACATTTCTCTGTCAAATATAATTAATACATTTATCCTCCAGTTTAATACTAGAAGAACATACACTGTATTTCAAACTTTTATACCGACACACACACACACACACACACACACACACACACAGCCCTATTCTATGCACATAAAAAGTTACTCTTCTTTCTCTGTGGGAGGTTTGCTTGTTCAGAGGGTCACGTCTAATTACTGCCCGTGCACTTGGCACTTATGGCCTCTGTCCAGCATCACTGAGGGGCGAGGCGAAGCCCTTTAATGATGGGGCCATGTTACGCCCTCTTTCAACGAGGGCCCATCACCATTGTTGAAGGGTTCCAGTATTCACTGTTTTGGTACTTTTTCATGTAAGCTATAGACAGTAGTTTTCAGTCCAGCAGAGAATGATTGTGATAAATCCAATGACACTGTCTCAAGAAAACTTACTTTTGAGTCAGAAACATGGATTAGCTCATCATTACAATAAATGTGAAAAACTGGTTCAACTTTGAAGAGATATAACACCTTCATTCTGGATTATCAAAGTTGTAGTATTATGATTAATGTTTAGGCAGTTAAACACTGAGAGCTTATGAACCATTGACTATTCCAAAAATGTCTTACCACAGCGGAAGCTTTGGTCTTGCTGTTGTTGTTGTGGGTGGGGTTGGCATCCTCGTGCACACGGTCCAGGAGCCAGAGCAGAAACTCCAGGGCGTCGTGCTGGGAGTTCCCCCGGAACTGCGTGCCATACTTGGACACAATGCTCTGGGGAGACACACCAGAAACAGCCTTCATCACACACACACAAAGTAAATAATCATAATAACTTCAACCATCTGGTCAGTACATGGGTGATGTGGGCTTATCTGATGGTCAGTACTGTACATGGGTGATGTGTGATCTGATGAAAGGACAAAGACAACTGCCTGAAGATATTTTGTTTGGCTGGTAACTGTAGGCCTACATTTTCTAAAAATCACTTTATTAAGTGTTTCAGGTTAGGCAACAGTGATCTTCTTAGTTATGGCTATGACTGATATTGTGCAACTTGCAGTTTTGCATGTGGCTGCAGGTGCAGGAGCCAGACAAAAATTGCAGCATTCTGTTAACGTTAACAAAATGTCCTAGCCAGGCGGTGCAAAGTTGTCTGGAGTGTTTTGACAAATTAAACGTGGACGTCACAGTGTAATTCAACCCTCTGTCAGATGGTGTTAAGAGCTACACTATTGTCAGAGTTCTCCTGAGGTATGAGTCTGATACATAAAACAAACGCTGCTACAGCACCTCTTTCACACTTCCACGCAAGCTCCCCCAACCAGAGCCAACACAAACATATTTTCTAGACGTGTGATGCTATGCAATGATACATCACATACTGCTATTTTAAGAAACTATTTTGGCAGACTGATACCCGGATGTGCTTAAAAACTGCACGTTCATCTAGCCAGACTCAAAATTTAAATGTTGGGGGCCACCTACTAGGGAGTTAATGAATTAGCTTAATCTCCATTAGAAGTGTGCTAGGGAAGAGGAGGAATAAGACAGATGTTAGCTATGTGCCTCTGCCACTCAACATCCATCTCCCTCCTCCCTCTGCTAAGGCCATGATGTGCTAGCACTAGTGAATTTCTTGAAGAAAAAAATAAAAAGAGCAAACCCCAGCTCAAAGGAACAAACAACAGAGGCTGCACTGGAGAGGGTGTGTGTTTGTGTGTGTGTGTGTGTGTGAGAGAGAGAAAGAGAGAGAGAGAGAGAGAGAGAGATATTCCTCTCTCCGTGATCCTGTGTTTGTGCCCAAGGTTATGGAGGGCCCTGCTGACTGAGAGAAGGCATCCGAGGGCCTCACTGGCAGGATTAATGTGTTCGCAACACTGTTATGAAGATGATTACTGAAGGACAGACCTGTCTCAGGAAACACTGCTGCTCTTTGGCCTTGAACAGAAACAAGGAAATGCGTATATTTGAGAGGGAAAGTGACATGAGGACACAGAGCATAATAAACTTCATTTCTCATTACCCTCATCTTCTCTGGGAGTACTCTCTCTCTCTTTCTGGCTGATCTTTGGCCAGTTCACTTTTAATGATGCAAACTCAAACCACAACTCTCTTCCACTCTGCAGTGCAGAAAACCAGCTATATGCACATCATGTTGTGCTTGAAGCTACCTAATGTGTGGTTTGAGCCCAACAGTGGATACATTACTCACTGTGTCGGTTCCAGGTCACCCTTCATATTTCAGTGTGACACATTGTGCACTCCACTAGCACAATGACTCAGTGGACGCAGAAAATAACCACGGAGATGCCAGAAGTAATACCACTGTACCACCCATTGAAATTAAACTTCAAACAGAAACTAAACCTGGTGAAACAATAGCATTTATTTTGTCAGCTTTAAAGAGTCCTCGCAGAAAACACTTTTACTGAAAGTCCTTTTACTCCATAACAGTGATCAGTCATGGGTATCAATAGAGACATGCAACTGCTGTATAGTGCTTCCATGTACTAACTGAAGAAAATAAAGCATGCTTCCACACAACAACTTCTTTAGAGTTCTATAAGTCTTACATGCTCTCCCCTTGGTTACTCAATGATTGTTGGAACTGAAATTTTTGCGATATAAAAAATTATGCGGTGTATATGATGTATACCTGTACATTTCGTAACATATTACAATGTTGTTCTAAAGCCACACTGATAATCCTCATATTTTAACAACAGGTCCTGCATAACATCCAATCAAAGTTGACTAGATTCTTTTTTCACTTAACCGCAAAGTATACTTATGCCAATAGAATGAGTTGCACACAATCTCCACACCATCCACACACATTACGATCATACACCATAAACTTGTGTGCATTGCCTCACTATGACAAGTCTGAAAAAAAAAAAGAGCAAAGCATAGGCTACTAAGATGACATCAAAATTAATATATGTACATTGCACAAGTACCTGCCATTATGGGGCGGTCTTATTTTGCGCTAAACAGTAGGCTAATGTACAGTGGAGTTTAGGGTCTGTTTTAGAGTTTTCAGTTAGTTTTTCCAACAGTTGCTGGTTTTAACCGCCTTTGGTGAATTTATTGTCTTTTGGTTGAGTTATAAGTCAAGTCAAGTCAAGTCAGTTTTATTTGTATAGCGCATTTAACATGCGCAGAGTGCAACCCAAAGCGCTCCACATATAAGACATTGTCTGACACATAGACAATAGCGGACGGAGCGGCGTAGTCGCCAGTGTACCCGTGACACCAAGACATAGAACTACATTTAAGAAATAACAAACGCAAAAGATGCCGGACGTAGCGGCGTAGTCGCCAGTGTACCCGTGACACCAAGACATACAAGACAGACAACAAACAAATTAATAAATAAAATAAATAAAAATAAAATGAGTCCAATTTCCAACCGGCTGAAAATGTCCAAGGGCAATGATGACTCGCATGAAACTGCGCACAGCTGTGTCTCCACAACCGATGCAACGCCAACAAAGTTCTTTACACTCACTGGCAGTCTGGAGTAAGGTAAGTTTAATTTTATTCTTGTCATTATATATGTATATATGTATATTCATAACATGTAAAGCACACTGAATGACCACTGTGTACATTTACATTTGCATTTTAAGGATTTTAGCCACAGCCTGTAACTATGGCAACAGCTAGGCCTCTCAACTTGTTCTAAGAATTTCAACAAAATTCTACATTCTATGCAAATTAAAATTTGAAAAATTCTATCTCATTCACAACAAGGCAATCTTTAAAACAGATTTAACTTGCTGAGAGATACACTTTGATTTTAAACCTGAGATTACCATGAATTTTCAATATAATTTCTCCAACAATACCCAAGATGACTTTCACCAAGATCAAGGTATTTTTAGGTGAAATTGCTTCATTTGGTCCAATACCATGTGATTCAGTCGATGAATCAATCTATTTCTTTTCCTTCTTTTAGGTGTACAGTACATCCTTAGCAACCAGGCAGGAGTTACCTATTTCCATGGTGTGGGTGAATGTTGTTTCTTACTTTCTACATAAATAATATCTAAAAATTTTGAAACGATATCTGTTCACCAGAATGGTCTATTGAATAAAATGTTGAATCTCCACATGTAACATTTGCCCCCTAACAGCCCCTACCACTAGATTTGGAGTCATCAATCAGCCAGTGATTTGGCCTGAGTACCATAGTTATCAGCCCCAGCAAAACCATGGGCTGCTCGGCAACTCCACTGCTCTACCGCAGTTCCTGCCTGTCACCGAAATCCCAGTCCTCCACCCTATCCCTCCTCCATGGGAGGGATACCATGGGATGACCCTCCAGGATGGAGTAGCCTTTGATCCCCGGCTACAAGGCCCTGTGATGTTTGTGGATCCTAGGGGCCAACAGCATGGCACCTCTGTGAACTTCCATCCACAGCTGCAAGCGCCCCTTGTGGCTGTGGGTGGTGTAGGCCCAGAGTATGGTGTCCCTGTTCCCTATGCTCCACACGTGCAGACCCCCATCATGTATGTAGATGCCAATGGGCAGCAGCATGGCACTACTGTGCCTTTCGACTCACAGCTGCAGGCCCCCTTCATGTTGGTGGACAGAGGAGGTCTACCTCATGGCACCTCTATGCTCTCTGATGAATATCTACAAGCACCCTTGATGCCGATGGATGCCACAGACCTACAGCATAGGACCGCTATGCTCTTCAATCTAGTACCAGCACCAATTGAACCAGTTGAGCTCATCGACAACCCACAGTTGCCATCGATTGAGCAGCTGGCTGCTGGACCAAGCAGCACTGGCCTGATGACACCAGCCCTGATGGTAAAGATTCCAGCCCCGCAGAAGACCACTGAAGTGGCAATGTGTGCCCCAAGTGGTGTGACTACCGAGTCGTTGAATCCACAGGCAACCACGTCCACAGTGGTTGCAGAGGCCATGCAGGTGCAAGCTGGCCAGTCAAAGGCCAAGATTAAGCCCCAGCAACCAAGTACCAGCAGTTCAAGGGAGAGCCTGGTGGTCAAGCTCAAAAGCCAGGATGACACCAAGAAACAGCAGCTGCATGGTGTCATGATGGATGCTGACAAAAATGTTTTCAAACAGGCACTGAAGGCTGATCATGTCGAGACGGGCAAGGCAGAAGCCAACCTGCCCAAGACACCTAAGAGCAGCCACCCTGAGAATGCTGACAGGCACAAAGACAAGAACAGAAAGCACAAGCATGACAAGGGTGGAAAAGAGAGGAAGGAAAAACGGCACAAGAACGCAACAAGCCCGACCGAGAAAACAAACAAGTCTGGTGATGGAGAGAAGGAGGGGCCAGACACCAACAAGAAAATAGACAGTTCAAAGATGCCTGAAGATAAGTCAAAGGCTAAGCACAAGGACCAGTCCAAGAGCAAGAAGGCCAAAGAAACACCCATCAACATGCAACCCAGAAGCAAACTTGGAGAACGCATCATGCACTCTGTGCAAGTCTTCTATAAGCTTGGAGACAAGATTGAGAAAGTCAAGCCCCCGAAACCAAAACCAGAGGCTGCCAAGAAGTCTCAGTCTGAGCGTCCCAGCTCATCTGGCGGTCAAAGGGGGCAGCCAAAGATCCCCTACCCAGTGCAGCCTTACAGGATCCCTAAGGTGCAGAGCCCAAGCAACGCGCCGGAGCGGCCAGGACCAAGCAACGTGCCAGACTGGGCATCTGTGCACTCTCATGCTGACCAGTCACGCCGCCCAGAGCACAGCCAAAGCAGGCCTTCTGCACCCGAGATAAGGGTCCAGAGGCTGCCAGCACCTGCCCGCCAAAGACATCGCTACGAGGTGCCGCACTTCTTCAAGAACCATGCCTATGGCAGTGTGGGCGACTACGGGGACGGAGAGAGGATCGTCTACCTGAAGCCTGAGTACCGTGGCATGTTCCCCATCACCCTCGTCAACTTGCCGCCACTGCCCCCCGGGGCGCCCCGGCGCTTCCACTGCCGGGAGTACTCCGTCACCATCACCGCCGAGCGCCGTGCCGAGAAAGAGGCCATGAAGCGCGAGGCCAAGCGGGAGAGGGATGAGGCCGCCAAGATCACACGCAGCAACATGGACTGCAGTGTGCTGGCCGACCGCAAGCATCTGCCGCATGAGCCGTGGCCGAGGAAGGACAACTGGTGGGAGACCGGACTGGATGAAGTGTGGAAGTTCGATGAGTGTTTGCTGGGCCCCAGGGATGACTTGATGTTCGACTGAAACAAATGCTTTTGTTTCATTAAACTGAACAAAATATTTATTATCAATTAATTATTTTTTTATATAATTTAATAAAATACAACTATTTTTATTATTATATCTGTCTTGAATTCATTGTTTCACTTCACACGATGACAAATTTGTGTGCACTGCCAGTGTGTGTTTATATGCATGTGTCTGTGTGCATACCTGTGTGTGTGTGTGTGTGCATCTGTGTGTAAGTATGTGTATGTGTATATGTGTTTGTCTGTGTATATACCTGTGTGTGTGTGAGTAACCTTATGTCAAAAAAGCCATGCAGAATCAGGCATAAGTTATTCCTAGGGGCTGGAAAACATCATAAGTGAGACATGTATAGAGATGGAACTGCTGACCAAAACATCTCTTTAAAGCACTCTTTGACAAAACCAACAGCTGCAACAGTCATAACGATATCAAGGAAAATTTCAGAAAAGTCCATGTCTGAGAATAACATTTTTAATGCTGAGAGAAACTATTCCTATAGGTAAATGTATTAACAGCTGAATGGAATTATATTGATATAAATAGCTCTTAAATCTGTTTTATCGCCTTGTGTGTACACCTTGACAATTTCACAGCCCTGTTAAATACAGAAAACTTCTGCTAACAGTGTGAACACATTCAAAGTTGTTAATACCCTTGGTTACCGTTTCTGAAAGGGCTGCTTTTTGGTCTCCGTGGTGAGACCGCACTAGAGCTGGTCACAGAGGTGGGTGTAATTTACTATGCCCTTCACTCTGATAGCCAGTCTGACCTGTGAGTCAGCTGGGGAGGAGAAGAGAGCCGGCGGGAGGCTTTACTCAGCTCCATCAGGTTAATTACAACCCTGGGTTAGTTTCTGAGACCTTTCCCTTAGATTCCACGAGAGACACTGTTGTCTGAACAAGCACAGGGTAAAACAAATGTAATTCAAATATTAACCTGAACAATTCAACAGTCAGAAGACATGACTCCTTTTAACCTGTTGGAGGAGGAGTAGACATGCTTGACAGTGATAACCTCACATTTCCTGTTCTTCCAGGCAGGCAGAGCTGCCATTTAAGTGGTCCTTCGTTGACCTTGTCTGCCGCCCCTTTCGTGAAGCCTCCTAGTGTAAACAGTGATGGATACCTCCCGTGGCGCTAAGAAGAAGCCATACATCAAGAACATGGCTGCTCTGCCTCCCACAACGCAAACGCCAAGCCTGGCTAGCGCGTTAAATGGACCTTGCTAGATTCCAGGGTGACAGAGTGAAAGCCCTGACAAATGACGACTTTTACATAACCACAGACACAACTCTGTTAGCAGACGCTCTTCGTCCCAGTTCCACATCATGCAGGTGCTGTATGGTGGTGCACTTCAAAAGCATTCACATCTGCTTTCCCTGTAGGAGCACCTTCACTCGGTCTCCAGTTTTGTACGCATAAGATGTCCTCTGCAGAGCTTGATGAAGAAACAGAACAGACAGACAGACAAGAGAGGGAAAGCAGGGAGTATAATGAAACAGACAGACAGATAAGAGAGGGAAAGCAGGGAGTATAATGAAACAGACAGACAAGAGAGGGAAAGCAGGGAGTATAATGAAACAGACAGACAGACAAGAGAGGGAAAGCAGGGAGTATAATGAAACAGACAGACAAGAGAGGGAAAGCAGGGAGTATAATGAAACAGACAGACAGACAAGAGAGGGAAAGCAGGGAGTATAATGAAACAGACAGACAAGAGAGGGAAAGCAGGGAGTATAATGAAAGGCGGGGCGGAAGGAAAGAGAGACATCAAGAGAAGGAGAGACAACATGTCGACAGATCACATCCCTCTCCTCCACCATTCTGGCCGGGCATTCTGGACTCTCATCAATTCTGGCCGAGCGCAGGCATTCCTACTCCCCAGAGGAGGCCACAGATCCAGATGAACGCGGCCGCGGTGCCTCCCTCCACCACCGGCAGATGCCCTTTCCTGCCTCCAGACTCCATCAGCAGTCCGACCCCCGAGCACCAAGCAGCCCGAGATCGACTCCAGAGTAATCGGAGTAATCCCTGCTCTGAGCTTTATCGAGGCTGTGAGGAGCTGCATTTTGGATGGCGGGCTCACACATGCACTGGACATCAAACACATACATTTGCGCCAGGGAGTGCCAAAGGATAAAGCCTTATTTATGTAAGGTTCTTAACTCATGATTTACCACCATCCAAACTAAAGGATGAAATACATCCATCATGATCACCTCACAGAATTTTTATAGTGTGGTGGCGAGAGGCTCGATACCCTCGTAATTGAAACTTGAATGGTTTATCCCAAATTGACTTACAGAGGAGACTATAAATACAGGAGCTGTGTGGGAACTTGGGCTTTCAGCCATGTCCTGATGATTTCGTTCCTGTTGGTATTTATAGAGATAAATTGACAGGCCACCCCAACCTCATCTCGACAGGACAGTCTTATGGCCTGGTGTGAAATGAAGGATTTATCATATTCCAGAGCCATACGAAAAACATAAATCACGTGCACTGTAAATCTGGTGGAAATGTGCTCAAATGATGTTGCCTACACAGATGCCAGGGCCATCTTTCTTAACGGTGCATTTTAGTATCTGCTCAGCTCCATAAAACCATGGCTATTACTGTTGTGAAAAGGTCTGCTGTATTATAGCCTACTGGTGGGTTTTTCAGCTTTAGACTGAAGAGATATGAGAAACACATGTATAAATCATGTATGAAGGCTGAACCAATGTGTCTATATCAGGAATACTGCTGCTAACATAGGCATCCTATTCAGAAGTCTTACTTTTTTTTACTTTTTTACTATTTCTAATATGCTGATACTTGTATGTCTACAGTAGGCTACTGCTAACACCTTCATATTTTACTATCACTATTCTAAAATTGCAAATAAAACGAACAAAGACCTTAACAACAGCATATGAAGTTCTTATGGACATTAACAGCAGGGGACACATTTGGAGGAGTGGGAGGGGAAGCAGAGGGAGAGCAGTCTGCACAGGAGGAGAGTGTCAAAGTGCCCAGCTCACTCAAGATGGTGCACAACGGCAACCACTGAGTATGTATCACCTCCAAGGCAAGTAACACATGTAACCAACCACACACACACACACACACACACACACATACAAACACACACAGAGAGTTAGAGAGAGAGAGAGAGAGAGAGAGAGAGAGAGGCAGGCTGCCTTTCACTTTGAACTCTTTTACGTCTCTCAAAAGTAGTCAAATACTTTCTCATAAATTATAAATACATGTTTTATGATGATCAAAGTTTCAGTGGTGATTCTCTGTAAGAGAGCCAGCAGTTTGATAGGTTGATGAGGCCCAAATAATCTAAGGGCTAAGGCTAAGCATGATCTGCTGTGCTCTGCCAACGTAACTCTGTAATACCTCAACCCAGTCTTTTCAAGAACTGTTTTCATGGGTAAACAACTTCCTTGCCTGCTCAACTGTGCATTGAACATGCAGAAATATACAAAATATGTATGAGTGCATAAAGAATGTTATAAATGGGGAGGCTCTAGGAAAGCCTATCACATTACATCCAACACATCGTCCTTGACAAAAATGTATGTTAAACATGTTGAATAAGCATGTTTTGTTAAATCTGGTTCAATATATTAACTGCCACTACATTATAATATGGACTGCAATGACACTTTCCAGATTTCAAAATCTACCTCTATCTAGCCTTCGTCAGATGTAGCATTTCTTTGAATTTAGAACCCATTTTTTCTATCAGTATGTTTTCCATTAAATGAAAAAGCTTAGCATGCATAATATTAATACTACTTCAATGTACACTCAAATCCAGACACACCTGTGTGTCTGCTGTGACTGGCCATTTAGAGTGCCAGTATTGTCTGACATAATCATAACAAACTGTAAGCAGCACATTGCACAGTTGGAACGTTTGCTGTCATTTCTAGTAGCCTCGGTATAATCAGAAGGTAATCATTGCAGGCAAGGGTGGCCTCAACTTCTTAATATTGCAACTATTATCGTACCGCAAGCTGACGAGGGACCACCCTGACGCAAGGTGCAACAACTTACAAAATATCTCACCTAACGCACTGCTCAGTTATTAAAACATATGTCAAAGAACCCACCTTCCTTCCGGTCAACGCATTTTTTCCCTGAGAGAGGGTGGGGCTAAGCAATGGATAACCTAAAAGACACTATGCACCTGTCAGTTAACCCCTCCCACCGAAACCATAGCCTACCTGCACCACACGCGGAAACGAGCAGTGTCGACTTTAGAATGAAAACATTGGTTAAAACGCAACCCAAAATAAAGTCAGCTTAATGAAATACTATGCATTAATGATATGAAGAGGTGTCATGCGAAATCAAATAGGCTGTATAAATCATTACGGTTTCATCCTTCACTTGAAGCGGACACTTTAGCAAACATTATTCAGACGACGGTATGTGTGAGGTATTGACGAGTTGTAAAAGCATTTACAACTTCATTAAACGAAGCATTTAGAAACCCACCTTGAATTCGACTGACAGCTGTGGCGTGTATTCCAGTGTCCAAAGCGCTCGCACCAAAGCCGCCAGTTGCTCCGTCACCTCACCTCTGACGGAAACAAGCTCCTCGTTTTTTACTATTCCATTGACTCTCCTTTGACATAAATCCGATTTGTATTGTTCCAAACCAAGATATTCCGCCAAGAGATCAGTGTTGCTCAGGCACTGAACCACAGCGTTCATGAAACAAGTGTTGCCATGATTTTTCAAACCTAAGACGCCAGGAGTTTTGTCGCCATAGCACCACGACAATCTGTCTTTCACGGATCCATGGGAAGACAACGTAGAGCTCTTTTTCAAAGTATTCCCCCTTGCGCCCTGAAAATCCTCTTTAAAATTCCCTGAGTTCGCGCTCAAAGTGCACGCCACACTGTCTCGAAACCCACCATCATCATCCTCGGCGTCTGCTGGATCGACGTCTCCAAAGTGTGCTAAAGTGCCCAAAGTTTTCAAAATACGGTTCATAAAATTCCCAAGTGATTTCAAAGATTTTCGTCTGAAGACCTTTCCTGATTTGTATTTCTTGTCTTTACGTTTCGTTGATTTTGATTTAATAGCTTGTTTCTTCACTTTATCCCTCGGAGTATCCATGATTGTTGAAACACCGACGGTGAATCTAAACTGCAACGGTAGACGAAAACAATCCTACCTGTCTGTATCCAACACCTCTTTTTAAAAACGCACTGTGAAACATACACGGTGGCACCGTTACGGTGCGAAGGCACATGAGTAATGTCCCCCAGACATTCCGATTACTTCACCCCGCCTTTGTGAATTCGCTTGTCTAGGACTGTCTCAGGCACCTGCAGTTACTAGCTGGCCGAGTTGTCCTCAACTCCATGCTTTTCACTACGGCACACTTCCTCCTTCTCTCTCTCTCTCTGTACTCGTACGCACGTTATCAGTGGCGGTCTTCTACCTACCGCCTCGCGGTTGGCACTATTTACTGATCAGCAAGTCGCCAGTGTCACCCTTGTTTTAGGAACTGAATTGCCCTAATCTGCTTTTACAATTCTGTCGCGTTCTCTGAGGTTCATACCCAGACAGAAGACCAGATAATAGTTACCTGTGACTTCACCTGCGTCCCAAAACAATAATTTGCCAGTCACATTCAACATTAGGACTATAGGCTACATAGCTATTTTTTGTATAGCTATGAGATACACAATATGGAATAATGAGTGCGTAGGCTGTTACACTTTTGTTTGTTTTCATCTACATGGAGGTTATCCAAGGCGCATCATTCAAATGAGCCAAAGGAGTTTAATTTCCGAGGTATTTAAGAGCCCCCTACTGTTGATCTTGTAGTTTCCACCACAAACACAGTTCACATGGTGCTCGGACAGCTTCCTTTCTCTGTAAGACTGTTGGAATGAGAGCATAGTAACAGTATATTATGAGCATGGCATGCTTGGCCTCAATGGAGTCTTACCATTAAGACTAGACTATAGTCAGTCAACTAGAATCTGGTTCAAAAAGGTTTTAGCAAACATCATGAAAAGCTCCACTTTTACTTAATTTTCTTACATCAAATTGCAAAATAGACTAGATTAGATTACAGCGTAATAAATATGTGAAGCTATATAACTACTAAAACAGACATCTGATTTCCGAAAAAGAATTCAATATTTAATGAATTCATCTGAATTGTGGTTTATTATTAAATTAAGTTAATCATGTGCTATAGTACCCTAAGATAAGGTGTCCATAACGTCATGCTCAGCATCCACATTCCATTTCCCATGTTTCACTAAGTTATTACACATACATTTCATCATGGAAAAGAACAGCAGATTATTCCTCTGTAGAGATTTCCAGCATGAATACTTCTATAAAAACTGGGTCAAGTCAATGTAAAGTCTGTTAATATAACCAGTATAGACAAATGTAACACAGAGAATCTCCACCACCACTCACTCTGTGCAAATAAACATGTGCTATATAAATAAAAGTGACTTGACTTGGCTCTCATGCACAACCTATTAATAACAGTTTCTGTGGTTAAAAGGTGATGACGTTGAACTGGTTTCATTACTGTTTACTGGCTCAGGTGCTGCACCTGCTACTCTCACCCCATAGGCTACTATGGCATTGGAGATGTAACTACGGTACTAATGGTGGCTGTTGTTGCTCTAATGAAATATGAACTATGAATGTAGCTTTGGCTGTATTCATTGAGTGGACTTTGAAAAATTCTAAAGCCATGTTTATGGCATCTGTAAATCAAGTGAAGAAAAAAATAATTATTATAGGGTTAGGTTTACAAAGAATTTAAATGACTATTACATAAATGAAACTAATGCTGTAATTAATTTGCAATGAGTAAAACTTGTTATACTTGAATACCTCTTATACTTGTAATAACAGTCTTGTTATTTAATGCCAACACCTCCTTTATGCAAATACATAAAACGTTTGAGCAGTACACAAAACAGCAACACATGTTTTGTTAATTTACCATAATTCACAGTTTATTAATTTACTATAATTCTGTTGGTAAAATTACTTTTTGCTTATTTGCATGCTCCACATCCTTATCTCCCGGTTGTTTTAGATTTCTTGTTTCATAATCTCAGAGAGAGATTCTTCCTGTTGCTGTGCCATATTCAGGTCCAAGTGTCTGATCCCACCCAATCTCTCTCACTCACTTCCTGCCCCCCCCTGATATCTCTAGGACTAAGCCATCAGTTGAACTAAAATTTAAATTCTCTGTCAATATGTTCACCAAATAAAGACATACAATTAAAGAACTAGATACTTTTTTTTGCTGTCATATTGTAATGATCTTGTTTCAACTAAACATCAGGTATTCATGACCAAACTAAAGTTTATTGTTTACTTCATGGATATCGTCAGACTACTAATCAGAATAAATGGGGCAGACATGGTAATGTGAAGGCTTGGGTAAGTGTGAATAAATGGGGCTTGGGCAAGTGTGATGTATGATTGATGGCTGCCACTGTGTGTGTTCTGTGTTCTCTGTTCTCTGTTCTAGGTGGAGGGGTGGGGGAACCTCCAGCGGAGTATGGCTCCGTCAGCACTGGTGCTGATGACGTGCTTGTTGTTCGGGCAGATCTGCACGCTGGTAATGTTGCCACTGTGTCCGATGCCCACGTGGGTCACCACACCGTCGGAGTAGTGCCAGACCTTCACCAGCTTCTCATCACCACCTGAGTCAAGAGCCAAGAGCCAAGAGTCAAGAAAAGCATAGATTGGGGCTCCAGGATATCACATTACAGAAATCATAGAATGGGTTCTATAGTTTTATTTTTGATGGGAAGGGCAGCAGAAAGGTTTGTTTTAAATATTAAGGCCAGCGTATGTTTGATTAGCTGGACTTGTTGTAGCTCTCAGTGTTGTGGAGAACGTCCTAAGTTTGGACATGCCACACTATGAATCTGCTAAAGAAAGCAGGCACTGCAAGACAGTGAGCAATGTCTCCCAACAGAGATGATGAGCACCTACCAGTAACAAAATGGTCCCCTCCCTGAGTGATATGCATGCCGTTGATGGCTCCTGATAGGGACCCTTCCAGCTCTCTAATGGCAGACCCATCATACACCTCCCAGTAACCAATCTGTCAATCAAAACATAAACAATACACAGCGTATAGCACCATAGCAGCACTAGAGCACTTCAACAGGCAGTTTGCGGGCCATTGCGATACTGTATTCTCCTGAATTATCACTGAAACCTTTGGTGTTCTACGTTAGTGTTCAGATCTCTGGAGTCGATTACTCTCTCAAGGCCCCCTGTCATCGGATCAGTGTAGTTCTGTTATCCGGAAGGCTGTTCTTCAAGGAAATTGAAACTGCATAATTTCTGTGTATCAAATGGTAATCTGTTGGAGTTAAACCCACAAATGTGTATATAAATGTGAGCTAATCATCTCCAGGGTTGATCAGCTGTCTTGGGCAACACGATTTTTGGAGTTATTTATAGATCACAAATACCACAAATACCACTTATCACACATCACATCGTTTCTGGTTATTTTTACATCGGAGCTAATTACAATTTTTCAAACTGAGTGTGTGAGGAAGGGGAAGGATGATTCATCATTAAAATAAGGGGCTTTGACTCATGCTTTTGTGTTTGTGTCTCACTTCAAGGTCCATCTCCAACACAAAGGCAATAACGCTGAAGTCACAAGGATGGGGGGTGATGAGGCTGTGTTCACCGTGCCAAGCTGTGGAATGACTTCTTTTAATGATAAAGCAAATACAGCAGTATCTGCTGGCTTCTGTTGTCCTGCTCAATGTATTCGAGCGAAATTAAATTAGGCTTGTCATATTTTTCATCTGTGTGCTGAAATAGGGGTACTTCATTTTAGAATGTATTTCAATTTCCTATTAACTCATTTTGGCACTGAGCAACAAATCATAGTCATGGCAATTTAGTCTGGACAGGTCGACCAATGTAACACAATTTCATGTACAGTGATCACAGTGCAAATTTATCTTACCGGTAATTCCATTGTCATGCCATATTGTCCTCTTTTTTGGGGGGGACCTCTGGTAATATTTTAAACTCATTTAAACTCCCCAAGCGATTGGATTAAAAGACAGCAGAGCACCAATTAGGGTCTTCAATATACTAGCCTTGTGACTAATCTGCACTGTGTAGAGGACAGTCAAATTAAATCAAATATGCAATGCAATTTATAACCACAACATTGTAATTACGCATCACTAGTCATCCAATTTCCTTCTGTAGATTTATTTGTCATACCCAAAAATAAAATCATGTATAAATGTGTGCAGATGTATGAAAATAATGTATAAATGTGTGCAGATGCTGGAATTGTATGTGATGAGACTAAAGCACAGAAACTAAGGGTACGTTCGTAAATTCAATCTGACACACTCTGGACATTCTGAGAGTGTGAAGCTCTGATTAAATACACGACAATTCCGAATTTAAGAACGGTTAAGTGTGCTCGGAGCGCTCGGAGTGGCAATTTACGAACGCACCCTAAGACAAATAAAGCAAGAGCTACCATAACCATTCATGCCAAACGATGGCCCGAGCTATATAAATTTGCTTAAAGCACAATTGCGTTCTCCATTTCAAAACATTTCTTATTCTTCCTATTCCGAATGTTCATCATTGTTAACTGGATTAGTCTGTATAAGAAGCCATGATGCAAATCCTCTGAGGAGTGATGGATTATCTCAGCGAGGTCGCTCTCTCTCCATCATGACCTCATGTGCCAGTCTACTCTGCTACTGCTGCAGCTCGTATATGTGCGTACTGCGTAGTGTGTAGTGTGCAGTGCGTAGTGTGTAGTGCGTAGTGTGTAATGCGTAGTGCGTAGTGCGTAGTGTGTAGTGTGTAGTGTGTAGTGCGTAGTGTGCAGTGTGTAGTGCGTAGTGTGTAGTGCGTAGTGTGTAGTGCGTAGTGTGTAGTGCGTAGTGTGTAGTGCGTAGTGTGTAGTGTGTAGTGCGTAGTGCATAGTGTGTAGTGCGTAGTGTGTAGTACTAGTGTGTAGTGTGTAGTACTAGTTGGCTAATAGTAAGCTAACCATAGTGGTAGTAGTAGCACTGATTGCACTTTAATACCTGGTGATATTATAGAATGTGATCCATATTTGTATTTATATTAGCTCCATTTCACCCTCAACACACAAAGCACACAGCAGCTTAACAAGAGAGATTCATGTCCAGGACATGGTAACATGTGAATGAATGACGCACTTTCTGATGCAGCCCTGTCCCCCTCTCACTCCTTTGGCACAGGAACAATCTGCCGCACCGCTACACACCGTGAAGATTGACACTACAATCCTGAAAGCAGACCATGATGGTCTTAGACAAACACACAGATAAACATTCAGCCCCAGAGACAAGCCAGCTCATCCTAGAACCCCTAAAATCAGAAATGTGCCAACCCCACAGCCCCCTTGGTCTCCAAGCGAGGTGCCAAAGCACCATCTCCTTCTCCACACATTGTAGCTTGGGATCCCAGGAATGAAGGAGTTAGTGCAGGGCAGGTTGGTGTCCAACCAAACACTTGTCACAGCGTGCTGGAGCAAGCAGATGGCACGGCTGGCACAGTGACGCGCGCGGATGGCGTGGGCACACTGAATCCACATGAGAGCTCTCTCTCTCTCTCTCTCTCTCTCTCTTTCTCTCTCTCTATCTCTCTTTCTCTCTCTCTCCCTCTCTCTCTCTCTATCTCTCACCATAATTCTGGCTAATCTCTCTCCCTCATTCTTCCACACAGTATGCCACTGAAGTCTAAACCGGGGGAATGAGGCATTTGTGTTTCCTAATGAGCTCCAGACACGGGTGCTCACAAGCCCATCAGCTTATATCATTTCATGAATGAATGCAATCTAATCCTGGACTACGCTCAGCCCGGGCCATCTGCATGGCGTCCTGTTACCGTAGTGGAAGTTTCACTACCTTTCGGTCCGTGCCACTGGTGATAATCTGATACTCCTCGGGGTGGTAGCAGACGCTTCTGAAGAGGCTGTTGGCCAGGACCATCTGATTCCTCACGTAACGCCTGCGGGCAGAGGTGAGCTCACAACGTCACCCAATCACAAAAGCTGCCAAACATTTCAATACCATGATGATATTATGATACATGTTACTGTTTCTCTTAATGTTGTCAATGTTCTATTTGTTTCTGTAAAAATGGTTATGCTGTTTTGTGCTCTGGCAACATGGTACTTACAGTCATGCTAATTAAGCAACCTTGAATTGAAAATTGAACTGAATATTAATCAGCACCTGGGGATAGGCATGTACTGAATGGGCAAATTAATATTTTCTCTCATCTAGCAAATGGCCTCTCAAATGGGCTATTGAGACTGATTTGACAACCAAAATGCCATTCATCAGAATTACAAATATTGCAAATGAAAGAGTAAAATCCCTTCTGAATCAATTGTGAGGCGCCTAATCAGTGGTACTCACACAAGGTCCCATATGATACAGGCTCCATCTGAGCTGGCACTGACACACTCCTTATCATTGCTCTTGATTTTGATGCAGTTCACTGATGCCTTGTGCTCCTTCATCGTCTCAACCAGCCTGTAGGATCCCTTGAGAATCTCCCACACACGGATCTGAACAACACCAACATAATGTCAGTCCTGCTGTTTTACAACCAGAAAGGCCTTTTCTACGGCGGCCCTGAGGTGCAAAACACAACCAGGCTCAAGCCAGGAGTCAAGCACTGAGTAGCTTAAGGTTACCTGTCCCTCTCCTCCACCACTGACGATCCTCTGGCAGTCTCTGGTGCAGGCGATAGCCATCACACCCATACTGTGGGCGTTGTGGACGACCAACATCAGACGACCAGTCTCAGGGGTGAAGATGCGGATCTTCCCATCATTCCAGGCTGTGACAGAGTAGAATACATCACCTCTATGCACAGTATGGATCAAAGTAAAGAAAACAAACGTATAGTAGCATGAACAACTATGACCTATGCTGTCAGGTGATTGAAAAGAGAACAGACATGGAACATAGGTCTGGTCTTTGCTGACTGAGACCCACCACTGACAATGCTTCTGCCATCCCGCATGAAGTCCAGTGCATTGCAAGTCATGTTGGGAACAGAGATCCGGAGCACCTCTCTGGACGTGTCGGCATGCCAGACCCTAATGTCATCCGCTGAGCAGGTGGCAAAGAGCTCGGACGACCCGCTAAGAGAGTGACAGACAGAGAGACAAAAAGAGTGACGAGACATGGAAAATGCCGCCCTCTAGTGTTCACAACCAGTACATGAGCGAGACACGGTACATGTAGCTCTGCAAAGATGCATCTTCAAAAGTGTCTTCAGAAAATTGCACCTTGGGAAATATCTGATATTCCTTAATGAATCTTTAATCTTCTAAGTGTGTTTCTCCCTGCTGTGTAACTCACAAAGGGAATGCCACACCCTTCACTGCGCTGTTGTGATTGGTGGAGAAGAGCTCGGGTTTGAAGTCCGTGTAGCCAAAGCGGTAGATCTGCGCAGCCTCGGTGCCAACGAAGAACTGATGCCCCTCTCCACGCAGGGCAACAGAGGTCACGCTTCCCTCCAGCTGCACGCTCCTGAGAGAACAGCCATGAGACGCATGTCAATGAGGCGCCGTCAGAGCTGCCCCCCAATGAATGAGCTCTCTTTTGTCAGTCTGACTGTGAAATGGGTACTATAAAATAGCCATAGCATTACTTTTGCCTTAATGTGTACGTTTGATATGTTTTTAAACTGGCTGCAGTAGCCAGTTAGTCAGGATTAGTATTGTTTTATTTTTTTGAACAGTTTGGGCTATTCTAGTTTAAATGGTTTTGAACAGAGCGTATCCCACTCACTTTATTATTTTGAAGTTGGTCCCAGAGCACATAGTGAGCATACCATCCCCTGAGCCTACCAGCAGGTCTCCTGTCCTCAGCATCTTCATAGCATTCACACCCTGATGACACACAGCAGGAACATCACAATCAACAACACTTGTGCTTTTACACTTGTGGACAGAACATAAATACAAGGTATATCATAAAGTGCAGGGGCGGAAAAGAGGGCATATCATAAAGTGCAGGGGCGGAAAAGAGGGGGTGTGTGCTGTCTGTGTACTAGGTAAAATTGTTACCTACCACTCTACAAGAGTTATGTTCATGTGCTGAATTTTTGAGATATGAATGAAAAGGGGGCTTGTTCCATAAAAACGTGTCTATTAATAGCTGGCTGATGGGAATAAATTTCAATTAAAGTTCACCGTATGCATCCCACCCAGAGATATGGCTCATATAATTGGAATGGGCAGGTGAAAGTGCCCGTAAAAACTCAATCAGCACCCTAATGGCTCTGCCTGCGCGGCCCACCTGACTGAATTTGTGCTTGACGGGTCCGCAGCCATTCAGGAGCCGCGTGCTGAAGTTGACTTTGAGAATGTCTCCACTGGTTGTTCCACAGTAGAAGTAGCTGTCATCCTCAGGGATCTGACAAGCAACAGGGGCGAAGAGAATGCATGTGGATTACTAAGCAGCAGGCTAACTAATAATGAAAAGCTACTAAACATGATAAAAGTTAGTCAAATGGGATGAAAGCAGGTGAGTAAACAGGTGAGTAAACATGTAAGTAAACAGATGAGTAAACAGGTGAGTAAACATGTAAGTAAACAGATGAGTAAACAGGTGAGTAAACAGGTGAGTAAACAGTTCACCTCGATGCATTTGACAATCCGCTTCAGCTGGCGGGTTTGGCATTCAGTGGGGCGGATCTTTCTGTTCGGGAGGTCGAGCTCCCACACGCGGATGGTGCCACTGCCAGGAACACATGGAATGTCATAATCAAAACAGTTCCACGTATCAAAAACAGAATATAGTCTAGGCGTTGTTTACACAAAAACATGTTGTTAACGTCCCATTCCAAAACAGAGCATTTGCGCTCTATGATGACACACACAGGAGTGACATACTTTCCCGCTGAGACAAACACGTTGTCGTTCAGGTTGGAGTACCGGACGGTCAGGCAGTGACCCGCGCTGTGGGCTGAGGCTGGGCTTCCACAGATGGCCTCACCCGTCTCAATGTTCCAAACAACAACACTGGAAACATCAACAGGTAACACATAAACAGGAAGTAACAGTCAATACTTAACAGTCAATAACATAAAGTCATTATGCAGAAGTCAGCTCTGGTATTTCATGCAAACAGAGGCACTTTGTGTACATACTATTGTGTTCTTTAAAGGACACTTTGTCATTACTGTAATGTTTACACACAATTCACCTTCCATCATCTTGTCCACCAAGAGTCACAAGATATTTGTCATTTGGGGAGAACGCAAGAGCCTCCACTTTGGCTTTGTGGAGATGAAGACGTGCATGCATCTCTTTTTTGGCAAAATCCCAGATGATGGCATCAGCCTAGAATTCAAATTCAGCCAGAAGAATCCTTTTGTTCATAATCACAAATCAATAACATATTCGTCCATGGACAACAGGAAATTATTAGATTATAACCTCAACACAGTCATTTTGGTCTTGTTTGTCAGGAAGAGGGAATTGAAGTTGAGGCTATTTAGGCCTGGTGTTTGACATAAGCCACAATCAAACTAGGATTGACTGTAGTATCAACACAAGATGTTCATATTCTCATCAAAAGGTAACACGTCAGACTCCGATCTCATAGGCAAATGACTTGCTTTTACGACATGAGTGATACCATTCATTTACCTTGAAGCCCATGAAGGTGACTTGACCAGATGCGATGAAATTTCCACTTTTGGATATACTGACACAGGATACATTGTTGGTGTGTCCGTGAAGAAACGTTTGCTTGTTGTTTTTGAGACTTTTTAGAATTACAGTACACCCCAGAGGATAGATCAAATGTTCTCTATCGGGATGCACCCTTAGTCCGGAGTATACATGTCCTGTGGAATTAAAATGGTCCAAATAGGTCAAATCAATTACCTTTTAAAATGACTAAGATATAGGTTATCGGTTAATGAAAGAACATCAATAGTGATATTATCTATGGGATCCGAGCGCTTGCCTACCATTGAAGCCTATGACCGCCTCAAGCTCAAGTCGAGAAACCTCTTGCTCGTTCCCCATACTTGTGTTTAGCAAGGTTTCACGTTATTTCCTTGCACCAAACAACCCCAAGCTAGCAAGAGTTCGACATGCAAACAGTTCGAACTTTACACTGATAATTCCAACAAGGAGCAACCTGTTGCTAAGAGTCTGTTTGGCTCTGTTGCTGGGAGACTGACTGTGACGTCACCTTGTGTCACAGTAGAATGCACCGGATCCCATCACCAGCGCATTGGAAACGACGTTTTCAGTGAAATGTAACAACCATACCCATAGCCTAAACATACAGGCGTGCAAACCTTGACTCTCGAAAAAAAAATAATTAGTTAGATAGGAGGTAAACAAATGAAGATCCCCAAATTATCGCTAGATCGTAGAGCATTAGGTAAATAATTCCAGGAAACACTTGACTTTGACCTCTTGAGCGTCGATAGAATGACCAACATACAGACACTCATCAGAGGACTGCAGTGGATGCAAGGGGACGTAGAGCTGGATCATGAAAATGTGTTTGAAATTAAACGTGTTTACAAAAGAAATGAGACAATGCTGAGATCATGTAAAACGTGAAAAATGTATATTTTATGTAGAGAAATTACATCATAGAAACACACAACTTACAAATAGAAAACAACTTGGTGTATTACATATGCATGATTATGGTAACTGCGGCCTGACTCAATTTAGAATCACAATGGAATACTTATAGACTACCGTGTTCATTTCGATAACATGCTGATAAATCAGATACAGCATGACATGGTTGAGATGATCTCAGACATTTCCAGAACTATCTGGGAAAATAATGGATATAGCCTATAGAAGGAAAATAACACATTATTAAAGTATTTAAAATGCCAGGGCTAATGAGTGTGGATATGTATTCAAGGTTGTTTAGCACTGAAATAACAATGAACGTAAAGATGCTATTGTTCACTATTATAATTCATTAAAAAAAAAAAAACATCCTCCACCCTCTTCCTCTTCCTCTTCCTCTTGCTCCCTCTGTATGTCCTGAGGGACACGACGGACAGGGACTAGGGGCTCTGGATACCCCACACCTCAAGGGACTGGATCTTGAAATGGCCCCTGCAGAGTGGAGGACTCTCGAACGTGTCACAACGCTCCGTGTAGGCCTCTGTTAGGTCAGCTTGCAGACAGAGTGCTGATCCCCCATTGCCACCTACAAGTACAAACAGACACCCTGACGTCAGACTGATGTATAGTGTAAATAACCACACTGAATGTCACTGAGCATAGAGTGGCAATTCCTTGAATTGTTGACACAGGGTTTATTTTCCCCTGTAGTTCACAGGACTGTTTACTGGAGGGACGCATGGTTTACAGACATATAATCAAGCAACATATCATTTTTGGTTTTGACAACAAAGGGAACATATAAGGAAATTAACTTTAACATGTTTAGTGACAGGATTAAAGATCTCACCAATGATGAACTTCTTTTCATCCCCTGCCAAGATCATTGAATTGAACTTGCATCCACCAGGGTGTCTTCTTATACTCTGGTGATTTTGCAGGTACCCCAAAGGACATGTTGCAGATGGGGCATCTTGTTGCTTCTTGGGGGACTCAGCGTTGTTCAGTGTCCCTGAGATAAGGGTCAGATCACGCTGGTAGCGTTCCATGCCTGGTCTCAGCTGAGAGGGACATTTGTGTTATAGATGTAGGAATCTTCACATTCACATGTGATCAATGCAACATATTGCCAGTCACATTTGTAATTGAATGACTTAGCTTCAAAATATTAGATTTTACATTTTTTAAGTTAGTACATGATAAATACTTACTGTGAAAACGAAGCATTCTCCAGTTCCATAGAATGAGAGTTCCTCCCCACTATGGTTTTTCTGTCCTACCCATTGAGCTGCTAAGAATGCACCACAGACCTAACAACACGGTTCAAAGGAAATGGAGTTAAGCGTGGGCATGACTGAAATTAATTAAAATTGCAATGACTACATAAAGAGAAATCACATTTTGCTCTCACCTCCTCATCTGCAGTTCTGAGAAGTAAAACAGTTGGCTTGTGGTCCTCAACCTGGGAATACAACCTTCACAAAAAGAGAGGGAAAAAAACGTATTTGTATAGTGCCAGAGAAATGGTAATGTGCTATTTGACATGCCGATCACTCAAAGCATAAAGATTCCAACATGGTTCTCCTGTGAGGTTGTAGACATGGCAGTGTATGGCACTGTGTGCATTCAGTTTGCCTGCTGTGCTGTGACTAACGTCAAGCATTTAAAAAATCATAAACCTCATTTTCTGAACTTGGGAAAAAAATCGTATGAAGACTCATGTTAAGTTTTTGCCTTGTAGTTCATGTCCTCACACATCATTGAAATTAGATAGGTTTGTGTCACTAGACCAATTAAGGGTATGATTGATGATATGGCTGTTGCACAATGTTCTTGCTTTGACTCATTTTTTGACCTTTTATATCATTATTATTATTTATACATTCCCCTTCTTTTCTTTCTATTTATTATTATTATTTTATTAGTTATTTGTTATTATTATTATTATTATTATTATTTGCCTTTTGTGTCTTTTATTGTTCTTGTTTTGTTGTTTTGATTATTGTTGTTGTTTTGTAACTCAGGGCATTGCTGTAAAAGAGCTTGATGCTGAGTCAATTTCTCCCTGATTAAAAAACGGTTGATGATGATGATGATGATCATGTATCCATGACCTGACTGGAACTTCAGAACATGTTGAAAGCATTTCACAGAAATGATCAAATTGCAATGCGGGTTCGGTTCACACTATAATAAGAATATGGGAAAACAAGTTGACACCAAAAACAGACGTGTTACGCAACTGAACCCTGACTTATTGTGACTGCTGAGGTGAATCCTAAGACAAGGCTAAGGTAAACATACGTGGACAGGCTCCTGCCATGCTCCTTAATGCTGAACAGCCTGGTGGGATTGAAGAGGGCGAAACGTTCAGGTATCCAAGCCCAGACGACCCTCATCTCCGTCTCTGTCACCACACTGGAGGTGAACTTCCCCAGGTCCAGGCACTGATAGCAATGCCTGTATCAGCAAAAGCAAAAGTGATTAGGTCTACATTACGTTTTAGTTCTATGTACATAAAAAGTATTACAGATTGTGTTAATTCCAGTTGAATGTAAGACAGGTTGTTTGTTCATACAGTTTTCTTTTATACACAGAGGCAGAAAACATGGCAGGAATCATACAAATGTAATGACAATAATAATAGATATGTTTCAATAATATAGAAATGTTGAACTGAAAAAAGAATGCCACAAAAGTAATGAATCCCCCTACCTCTGATGGATGCCTCTATGGATCAGAGCATCCTTGTTTGCATGGAAGAGGTAGTGGAGCTTGTTACGGGGAGGGAGCAGAATTCCAAACGCCTTCTTCAGCAGGTTCTCAATAGTAATATGTCTGGCCACGTTCTGCACAAAGCTTTTCATGTCCCTCCGAAAATCATCCACATGGGCCACTCGCGAGGCCACAGACACCTTGTACAGGCTCAGCAGAGCCAGCGCCACCCGGTACAGCACCTTGTACCCCTCCAGCAGGTACACGTCCAGCACCCGGATGGCGTACGTGAAGGGCAGGTCGGCAAAGATCCACATGATCCAGTCCGAGTAGAACTCAAAGAGGTTTTGGTGGGAGCTGGCGATGAGCTTGCGGATTCCGCGGCAGTACCTGTTGGCCAGGTCGCCGAAGGTCATGCAGGAGGCCCTGGACGTGTGGAAGGTCTGGTCGATGTAGCGCTTGGTGGGGCAGGTGTAGTTCACCAGGCAGCAGATGCTGTGGAAACACTGAGCCTCGTCCTCGCTGAAGTGGAGCAGGAGGGAGACCAGCGCCGGGAGGATGGGGCAGAACGTCACCTCAGGACAGTGCTTGCTGATGCACACCAGAATCTTTTTGACCGAGTTCAAGCCAGCCTTGTTGAGGCAATACCTGGGGATTTCACCGTCCTCCATGAACACTGGATACGGGTGTGTGCTGATTCCTTGGTCCTCAAACAGCTGCTCGGTTAAACGATGGTAGACGTCTAAGTCTTGGTTAGTGCTCTCACTAGCAATGCTGCTAATGATGTGGTAGTAAGCTTTAGCCCTCAGGGTGTGGGGCAGAGCCCAGAAGCCAGTGCGACCCATGGACTTGAGCTCGTGATGGCTGCTGGCGAGCATCTGCCCATAACGTACAGCAGCTTCGGGATCAATTTTCTCCCATTCCACATACTGACCGTACTTCATACCTGAACCTGCACTAATCTCCCAGTTGTCTGGCTCTGTGATGGTCATCATTGGCACACTCTTCAAATTGCCTCTGCTCCCTGGAAATGGAGAACATTTACCATTTAAGGTTTTTTTCACTTTCAAACTTGGATCCTTTTGAAGAACATTTTATTCAGGACAAATTTGCAAAGGATTAATGTATCATTAATAAATATGAAGACATACTTACGAAATGATTTGCATTCTGCTTATTGAAATTTAAAAAAGCAACCCCTTCAAAAAACTTACCATTTAGATCTTTGTTTGGGTTGGCCTTTGACCTTTTACGGGCAGGTTTGGTTGTACTATCCGCATTTTTTCCCACATCGTTTTGTAATAAAGACCTTGTCTTTGGACTCAAAGCATTGCACCAGGTAATATTTTCCTCTTTGTTGTCCTCAGATGTCTCAAAACTGTAGAAGGATCTTGAGCGAGGTCTGCCAACCCTGGTGACAGGACGAGTCTGCTGGGAGTCATGCTTGGGCTCTTCTTCTTCTTGAAGAGAGTGAGATCGCCTTCTGCTGCTCAGCAGGGATGATGTGTCTGGAGCCAAACTGGCAAAATCTGACCGAGAAGACACACTGATCATAACTTCTTCAGCCCACTTTAAATTGTATGACTTTTCCCCTTCTGGTCTGGCAGCAGATGTGAGTTTGAAGTGGAGAAGCCCATGGCGAATAGTTTTGTTCAATCCAGGAAACTTCCAAGTCAGGTGGTACGTTCCAAATGATGGTGGTGTACCATCTGTTTATGAGCTCCCTTGTCCTTGTTCTGCTCTGTGCAGTGGTAGCCAGCATAAAGGCCATACAGTCAGTGTTTCCCAAATACTACTCCATGACTTCAAACAACAGTTTGATGAGTGACATTTACCCCACAGGGCAGTGAAGTTCAACTCTGATTAAGTGAGGAGCCCCAGGTGTGTAGTTGGATAGCCTCTGCTTATTACAATAAAAGTGGGAACTTTACCATGATAAGCTATCATTTAGTCAGATGTGGAAGTACAAGTGGGAACTTTACCATGATTAACTATCATATAGTCAGATGTGGAAGTGCAAGTGCAAGACAATAAATGTGCATTTATTAGTTATATACAAAAGGATCTATTGCTATCACAAAAATGGCATCATGTTTTTGTTTGTTTTTATGTAATGTTCGTAATTTTATGTAATGTCATGTTTATTTTTTGTATTGATTTGTCTAGTTAAATGTTTTCTCTCTTCATTTACGTTATTTTTGATAGTTTTCGTGTTATTCTCTTAGTCCTTTTTACTGCTTTCAAGTCGGCTGATGTTGTTAACGTCTGTCCATTGGGAGCTTGCTATGGCTAGCTTTTGCCCTGGGCCTCTTAGCCTACATCCTTCCCATCCATCTGTGAGCCGGTGCTGCACTTCGCTGTCTGGTCGAGGGGATTTCTCGGGACAGCAGCTGGAGCTACTCTGCGAAAGATCTGCCGAGCTAATTCTGACCTGTGAGCTGCCATGCCAACTGCCTGGAGTCTGAATTGAGCAGACTAACGTTAACGTTGAAGAACTCTGCATTAGGCCTACGGACCAACAAACTGTCGCTGTTATAAGTCCACCGAGTTGCTGATCTACAAGATCACCCACGACTTTCGGACTGGTATGCTTCCAGTGATCTCCAGACTAACAAGGCCTAACGTTCACGTTATCTCCAGACTGCCAGTGAGTGTAAAGAACTTTGTTGGCGTTGCATCATCGGTTGTGGAGACACAGCTGTGCGCAGTTTCACGCGAGTCATCATTGCCCTTGGATATTTTGAGCCGGTTGGAAATTGGACTAATTCTATTTTTATTTTTTAATTATTTTATTTATTAATTTGTTTGTTGTCTGTCTTGTATGTCTTGGTGTCAAGGGTACGCTGGCGACTACGCCGCTCTGTCCGGCATCTTTTGCGTTTGTTATTTCTTAAATGTATTCTATGTCTTGGTGTCACGGGTACGCTGGCGACTACGCCGCTCCGTCCGTCCGCTAGTGTCTTTGTTAGTCTATGTGTCAATGACAATGTCTTATGTGGAGCGCTTTGGGTTGCACTCTGTGCATGTTAAATGCGCTATACAAATAAAACTGACTTGACTTGGCTTGACAATGCTCATTAGGGTGTCAATATAATCAATTATAATATAATTATGTCTATTCTAATTGAAAATGTTTTTTAAATGCATATTTGGTTGTTTTTTGGAAAATGTGATGACAGTATATTATTAACATGTCCACAAGCCAATACAAAACACTGAAATGTCATTGTGTGTGAATTCTAAGAACAAGTGAGTTATGGAGTTATGGGGCTACTGTTTTTCAAAACAGAAATTGTTTGATTAGGAAACATCAACATTCACTCAAGCAAAAAAAAAGGGCTGACCGACTGAAAGAGAAAGTTCCTACTGTTTGTCCCAGTGTTGCTTCCCCCTGTCCAAAAAAGGATTATAAAACCGGAATTATTATTTGGTATCTTAATCACATCCCCAGGTCTAAATGTGTACAATTTTATAGCTGCACACTGGAAAATATGTTACATTTCTTGTGCTAGGTTGAGGATTTCCCACAGCGACCAGACCTCTCACTGACACATGCAACAAGTATTCAAATGTCAAACAACCTCAAATATTAATAACAAAACAGGATGCACTACAACTTTACTTTAACAACAACAACACAGATGCTAGTGGGTAGTGCATACTGTATTTCATTGTGTGTGTGTGTGTGTGTGTGTGTGTGTGTGTGGGAGGGGGGGGGGGGGGGGGGACTGCTAATCAGTCTCAGTAAGCTAGTTACAGTCTCAGTAGGCTAATTACAAACCTATAGAGGAAGAAACTGATAAG
This sequence comes from Alosa sapidissima, assembly GCF_018492685.1. Classification (NCBI taxonomy): domain Eukaryota; kingdom Metazoa; phylum Chordata; class Actinopteri; order Clupeiformes; family Clupeidae; genus Alosa; species Alosa sapidissima. The sequence continues at coordinate 3,444,529 of NC_055965.1, read as the reverse complement.
AACATTGGTATGTTAGTCACCCAAACACCTTGTGACTTTATCACATTAAACAGGTTAATTCATTCCCCATATTGACTCTTTGATATATCTGTGCCCACCTCTTGGCTGTGAACATGAACTGGATTTATGCAACTGTGAGACTCTTAGGGTGGAGTCTCTATATGTTTTTCAGGTTAGCCCATAGACTATAAATAAGGGTTAGCCTGGAAAATACCCAGAACTTACTACTTCACTAGGTGGAGCAGAGAGAAGTGGCTGTGGTTATGTCAAGTAAAGTCAAGTCAAGTTAGGCCTAGTGTATGTCATACACAGAGGTCATTCAATGTGTTACTAAACAAAAGCAAACAGTAACAGCTACAGTACTCTAATAAAAGCAAAGAAGGGCAATAGTCAAAGAATAGTTTAAAAATAAAGAATAAAAAAGAAAACACAAAAAACACAAGGTACATCAAAGTATAAAAGGGTTAGTTTAAAAAAGATCGTTTAAAAGTGTTTAAAAAGTAATAATTAAATTAAATTAAATTATTCTGATAACTGAGTAATGAGGATTCGATCAATTAGCAGGAAGCATCTGAGAAACGTTTTGTCTCAAGCAGGGATGTAGTGGAGGCTAAACGCAAGTAGAAAAGTATACATAATTTTAGTCTAACAACAATATAGCAGCTATAACAATATCAAATCAACAATGAAAATAATGAGTTTTTATATTAACAAAACAACAAACATAAGCCATAGGCCTAACTCTGTAAGGGAATTAATTATTAAATGTAAGATCAACAGATGAGTCTTTAAACCCTTCTTGAAAGTCCCAAAAATAGATATGTACAGCCAAGTCTACAGTAGAGTTGAGTTGGCTAATATCTGCCGTCTTTGCCGTCTATGGCCGTAAATTAGGGTTCATTGCCTCTTTAAGACAATTTTGTCCCTCACCACCCATCATTCTGACGTATAACCCAAACAGGAAGTAGACGGCACTGTAATTTTTGCTTTTAGCAAGACAGCTAGTAGCTTCACTGGCAACTGTTTGTTGGTTCCAGCACGGAATCGTCATTATACTGATCAATAATGTCTCAAGATCCTTGGTAAGCATTTCAAGACGGAACACGGAAACACAAGATACTGTCAACCAAAACTCCCCTTTGGTTTACATGCATGGTCAAGTGCATGCTAGCTTGTCATCGGTAGCTGTCTATCTTACTGTAACTTAGCTAACGTTGGAGAATCCATTATCTTGGGACAAGCAAGGTATCATGCTAGTGACTGGCCTTTCAGATTAACCATATAACGAGCTGGGCAAGTCAGACGAATATTGTCGTATTTATGTAAAGTGGATGTTGTTAAGTGGATAGATACTCATTCCAAATATTTTGCTAAGCTAACAGCGTCTCTTCGTCATCCATGATAGTGTTGTCAGAATTACCTTGAATTAGCTCGCTGAGGTTTTAGTGGCTACTTATCATTGATCTCTTAATGTTATCTAGAACTTCTCTTTTGCCAAAGCGAAACTCAAGGACGTGTTCTAATGAAACATTTTAGACGATGGCAAACATGGCAAGGAATATGAACTTCAACAACATTCATCACATGACCATGCACGTAGCATGACAACCTTGTGATCATGATTGAAATCTCGAGGAATTGCTTGTTGAATGTCGATACCATACAGTCTGGTCGAGACGAGGCACATGATAACGTTTAATATCATTCGCTTCGCTTGGTCTTATTTAAATGTTACAAAATATTCTGAACACAAATATGAACGCAACATGTTTGTTTTTGCTTTCATTTTTCATGAGGTAAAGTAGAAGAACTAAGACTAATTCTGTATACGCAAAGGCTGTATTTGATGGTCTGTACAGTCTTTACTACAGTCATGGGCAATTCACAAAGTTCAATTCATGAAAAATTAGCACAAAGTTTTGAGTTTCAATGCTTGTTCTGTATGCACAACATAGGGCTTCATACCATACACCTTAATCATGTTATTTTGGTCTGATCAAGTCATGTGTAAGAAAGTAGTCAACCAATCCATATCTATTTCACAGGATACAGAACTATGATGCCACATGCCGCCTGGCTCAGGAAATTGCTGAAAATATTCATGAGCGCAACAGACAACAGAGGACTGGAGGGAACACAGCCAAGGTTGCATTTCTTTCCACTGACATTTGCATTACTTTGCATTGCATTTCCTGTTCTTCAAAGATTTTTTGAGTGTCACTGTTCTAACTGCTTGTTTCTTAACTAACGGTGAAAATGGTCTCTTCCCTCCTGTGGTCCAGATTAACATGACTCTGCGAGCGTCCTTACAGAAGCTGAAGCAGAACATAACGCAACTGAGGGAGACTCTCATCCGGGCCTCATCCCAGCGTCGCATGTATCCTTTTCCCAGTCCAGTGTGGTCTGTTGTTGGATGTCAGTTGTTTCACCATTTCAAAACATTACGTTTATATCAACATATTTGTGCAGTTTGATGGATTTTGTTGATTCTGTAGAGGTTTCTCACAGCCAGTCCATTCCAGGCTTGTCTGACTTCCCTAAATCTTTATGACATAAATATTTTATGTGTAGCAGATTTGTTCATGTGTTGAAGGTAGATCAACAGAATGTCATACATGACAGCATTGTCATTTTATTGATACAGGAACAGGTGTAGCCTGTACCAGTTAGTGAGTGATTTTCAGTACCAGTAGAGGGCAGTGCACTGCTATAAAGTAGATTATATGAATGACACAACTGACAGTGAAGAAATCTGTCCGCTGGTCTTTTCCCTGACATGTAGGCTGATTGAGTTTAATTTAACACACGCACATGCAAACACTGACCCTCACACACAAAGTACACTACATGTACTACCACAGTGGAAAGTGGGTCAGTGTATGTCAGTGTGGCATGACTTGGCTGAAGACGTGCTCAGAATATATTTGCCCTTTCTAGTATAGTAGTAAACAAATATAAATAATAAATGTTTAATCAGTAACAAATATAATCATTTTAAATTAATGTATTAACCGTATAAGCTTTTTCCTTGTAGTTTTTATTTCACAAGACTTTGTGTACTTGTCTGGAAACTCCTGACTGAATTCAGTAATGCAAACCTTACGGTCACCTCACAGCCTACAAAACACCAACAGCAGGGGAACTACAAAATTGACCCACAAAACAGAAATAACATGCAGGGAAAGATGCTGTCTCATTCCACCCAATGTCACAATTCTACTGTACAACAGCATTTTTATAACTTTTAACAAACAACACCTACAGTATTAGATTTTTACAGGATGCACATCCAATAAGTCAACATATGATTTTAATATAATTAATCTTATAGAATTAATTTGTGCAAGATATGTCTAAACTATATCATTACTATGAACGAGCCCAATGGAAATTTTGCAAGAGACACAAGTTTTGTTTAACAATGTACAGTATTAAAGTCACTGAGTTGTGAAAATACGGATAGATAATTTAGACCATCATGTTCTAATTAGTAAGCGAATGTGAATTCTAGTTTCTTTTTTTTCCCCAAAATTGAATATTCCCCTTTGTTTGCATCTGTAGTCCTTGACATGTACCTCTCAGTATTCAGTCCGAAGCAGACAGAAGACAGAGCCTACTGGACAGCCTGGTGACCAAGGAGAGGCAACTTCTGGCCACATTCAAAGGAGAGATCTCGGAGGCTGAGCCTGCCAGGTAAGACTCCGCCAGGTGCTTCTAGCTGCCTGTGGCGTCTCTACAGACTGCAGTAGCTGACATGTTTTCTGTGGTGGTCTGTGCCAGTAGTACCCCTGTGGTCCACTAAAAAAAGTGTTACAATAAATAACTTAGCAGACGTCAGGTTTTCCACATGACTCCTGCTTAGCCGTGCGGTCTGACCCCTGCTGGGCGAATCGGAAGTCTCTCTCTGGCCTTTCCAAGAGGCTGCCCCTCCGACCAGCCACTTCATTAGGGGAGCCGGGGCGCTGATCACACGCTTGGCACCTCCAAAATGAGCATGGGGAGTCTGTTTGGTGCGTGGACACACACACACACACACACACACACGTACATGCTCACGTACACATATACACCTGTCACACCTGGTCAGATCAGTTTACAGTTTATCACTCTCCATTGAGCCTACATCCTTTTCCAAAGAGGGGGAATCAAAGCGCCGTGTGCCACCGGCTATATCCTGAGTGCGTTTATTATTGCTAATCTAAGTGACAGCTCTTGAGCAGGGTCCAGGAGCACAACAGCGTCATTCCCCCGTGTCAGGCTTGACCTGCCCACCTCAGGCGCTCAGTGTTTGGACGCTGAGGGAAATTGCCGGTCTCCGACCACTGACACGGACTTCCTGTGTCTAGTTCCTGTCTCCTTTTTTATTTAAAGTAGGAGAGGATCTAGCCGTAGCAATGTGGCAGGACCGTGCTCTGTTAATAACTCTCGGGCCAAGAGGTTAATGCATAGCTTTTACACGGTGGGCAAGGCCGATCGGCGCTGTGTGATCCTGCTGCTTTGTTTTTAATGCTGGGCTGAAACGGGGATCAATCACTCACTGATCAAATGGGGGGAATTCAAAGGCATCTTTTTTTTTTTACAGGGCTTATCCACGCCTGCTTCTTTTGTACATTTTTACAAAAGGAAACCTGCTCCGCTCCGCTCGATTCATCCACTTAAAGTGTGTGTGGGACGGCTGCTTTAATCTTTTTATGGACGGCGTACCAGTTGTGCCGGTTGAGTACTGTAACTGAATCAGATGGCAGCTAATGAAGTACATCGTTCAAGCTTCATCATGGGATCCAACTGTTTAAAATTGGTGTGTTTGAGGAGGGGTAAAAAAACGTTTAGCCTACTACTAAAAAAAGTTGTGGAGATTGAGAGGAAGGGGGATGGGTTGGAGGTTAGGAGATGGGGCTCAGTGTGTGGTCTTTGTCTGGGAGTTGGTGGGTATTAGCCTCGCTTGAATAACCTGAACTATTTCTGCACCCCCACAACCCCAACCCCTCCCTGGGAAGGTGTGTGTAGTGTGGGGGGAGTTATCACATTCATGAAACAATACATTTGTCAAAGATTAGCCTCTAATCAAGCTCAAAAAGACATGGCGCCGATGTTTGAAGGCTCCGGACAGCCCTGCCCGACCCCTTCCTCGGCATCCTCTCTTTTATATTTGATCATGATGCAAGACATCGTAATTAGTTTAAATCGCGGGGGCCCCCTTCGGGAAACCTGCGGCCCTTTTTTGTCCGGCCACGCTCTGGTGTGACGCCTCGCGGAGATCCGTCCGATGAACCTGGCAGACGCAGTGGGAGGTTAATTGGATAAAACTTTAATCTTCACGCTGGCGAGACCCGGCCGAGGAGGAAGTGGAGCGCCGCCGCCCAGTGCGAGAGTTACCAAACATGTCAGAGAGATTAGTGCCAACGGACGACCTCGCCATCCCACCCGCCCGCCCGCCCGCCCGGGATTAATGGCACCTCTGAGCGGGAGAGAGACAGCACCTCAAATAGCCTGGAATTGCCTCCAAGCCCCACATGAGAGGGAAAGGCAGTGGAGAGGAGAGGAAGGGAGCTCCCTTGAAGTGCTTTGTGGATTAGCCTGTACCAAACTGACCAGGGAATAGGGCTGCTGCAACTGATGTTTATTTTCATAGTCAATTAATCTGTCGATTATTTTCCCGATTAATCGATTCGTTTTTTGAGTTATAAAATGTCAGAAAATGGTGGGGAAAAAAGCAGTGTTTCTTAATCAGTGTTTCGCAAAGCCCAAGATTATGTCCTCAAATGCTTTGGTTTGTCCACACTCCCAAATAAATGTTTTTTAGTTTTCTGTATATAAAAGAAAATATTAATATTAATATTATTTTTAAAAGTTATATATTCAAGTTTTTGCAATATTTGTTTTCCTTAAACGTGACACAACTCGAATAACCGATTACCAAAATTGTTGCTGGCATACCAGGGAACATTTCAATGGTGGAAGGTTCATTTAGACACAGATTGCCTGATTTTGTTGGGTATTTGATGTAATGCTTAGAAGCCTCTAAAACAAGTCTCTAAAACAAAAGAAAGACAATAGGATGGCTTCCCTCTAATTTGTCTCAAAACATGAAGAATATATTCTTCACATTTGATTTTAAAAAGATGTGAGCAGAAGAAAGAATGTTAAAAGTTCGCTTCTTTATAGATCGCATTGTGTTCTTGCCGGAAACAGTTGCCACAACACCAGTAACCCATGCCCCCCTCACCACGCTGTTTACAACTGTTGACCACTTGTCCCATTAGAGAGGGTAATTCTTCCCTCCATTGCTGTGGCGAGGCCTGGGCTCTGACCAGCAGATGACACTGCGCTGTGAGAGGACCCGGAGCCCTCGCCGCAGCCTGGCCCTGGGGTCCGGCGGCACAGCTTGTCTTCGTTAGAGCAAGAATAGCGCAAAACCGCAGGACCGTCGTTTCACTGCTGCGAGCCTTGTCAGCCGAGAGCCGTGGCCGAGTAGCCCCCGAGGCCTTGGGCTCATTAGGCGGCCTGTTTACATGCGGTGAGCCCTCTGGTTGTTCGGTGCGTGTGACGCATCGCCTCAACCTCGTCTTGTGGATCACAGTCCCGGTTGGCTAAATAAACATGCTCTCTCTCTGATCTCAAACACCATTGGACAACACTGTCTGTGTATGTGTGTGTGTGTGTGTGTGTGTGTGTGTGTGTGTGTGTGTGTGTGTGTGTGTTTGTGTGTGATTGTAAACATGCTTTGGTTTATTTTCTAGAGAACATATGTTTTACACATTTGATTGCTTTTATTGTGATTGATTGCTCAAGTGAAGTTACTGATCAGTGTCTATGCTGTGGTTTGTGTATGTGTATTACTAGTACTATGTGTGTTAGTTTGTAGCAAGTGGCTTGAGCATTGCTGATCGGTGTGCACATGGTGACCCTTGTCTGCTTGCCTTCTATGTGTGTCGCCAGGACAACGCTGATGTCCAGTGGGGGTGGGCAAGGCGGAGTGGTGAATCCATGGCTCGTCGACGAGACTGAAGAAACACGTGGACTCAACTTTGGGGAGATCAAACAGCAGCAGCAGCAAATCATCGAAGGTTTGTTTAGACCAATCCCACAGATAGATCTCCGATCTCCTAGTGACACACTTACTTAGGGCCCACCTTCGCGTAATTACCATTGAAATGAATATTGTTCCATCTGACAGTAATAAACTCTAGGTTTTAAAAAGGGCCTGAGCATCTAACTTCTCAAAGATTTACATCATTCAAAGTTTCTCTGCATTCATTTGCTCTACTTTAATTCTGGCAGAAGTTTCTCAGAGATGATTGCCTATTTACTTGAAACGTGTTTTAGTTTGTTTGATGCTAATGTGGGTACATTTAAGTTTGACACTAGTCATATAGGAAGGTCAGTATCTCAATAATCCACTAAAAGCCTTCAGATGGTTGTAATATTGTAAGTGGATGTATATTAGGCTTGCATGCAAACACACACACACACACACACACACACACACACACACACACACACACACACACTCTGACACACTCAGTCAAATAACTGGCCCTGCCAGCAAGAATAATGACCACAGTTGCCATCATGGGGGGTAAAGTGCAGGATGACTCACGGGTGGTAGGTTGGCTGGCCTGTAGTGTCACAAGTCCAGCTCAATGCCCCGTCATCCCCAAATGGTTTCCTTGTCAAATCACACAAATTGCTTCCTCCTTGCAGATGGCTTATTTGAGCAGGAGTTTGTGTCCTTCTGTAGTGTTTTTCCAGCCCCCCTCCAACAGAGACCCCACATTTCTGAGAGCTTATGTGTGCGTGGGTGGATTTGCATTCTGATAGAACCGGCCTTGGCCCAAGTAGATGTGTGGCCACACTAACCTGTTCCGCAGATCTATGATCTGAACAAGAGAGGGCACATTTTGCCTCATTCACCCGTGTTTGAAGTCATCATCACACATTGATTACATTTCCATGCACATCATATTTTATTCGGAATAATGACAATATTCCAAATGCGCATGAGTCATGTAAACACTTTATTGCCATTACCCGAATTAGGTCATATTCTGAATACTAAACACCGGAATAACACCTCTAGCATATGCCTCTTTTAACCGGAATATTGTGGCATGGAAACACATTAGTCGGAAAATGCCCATTTCGGAATATTAAATTCCATTTTGGTCGCTTGTATTGATGCCCCGACACTTGGCAAACATAGAGAAAAGTGTGGCAAAAAGTTTGCACGTCTAAAGTGAAGACGAGGTCAATTTAGGTAAAAAACCTGAAAGTTTTAATGTTAAGATGGAATGTATTGATGGGTGGAAGCATTGTAATGCTCATTCGCGCACTGCTGACAGATGAAGAATCGGTGAAAACCCCTGAAAGTGGCCTATTATAAGGCTAAAATGCAAAACAACAGCTAATCTGGGCAAATACGCCTGTTTTGCGGTCATGAATGGAATTCAGGGACAGAGACCGTTGAGACATCATGATGCAGATACTACTTATACTGCACGTCGCTGCTTTATTCAGCATAATATGCTGATTAACATGTAAACGGGAATAATGGGAAGTTCGTGTCTGCTACATGGAAACATCTTATTCTGAATATTGCATAACCAGAATATGGTCCTTAATCGGAATATGGTTTGCATGGAAACGTGGTTGATGTCAGGATGTGCTGAGGCCTTGTCCCTGCTGTGTTTTCCTCCACAGCCCAAGACGCAGGTCTGGACGCCCTGGCAGCCGTCATCAGCCGACAGAAACAGATGGGCCAGGAGATCGGCAACGAGCTGGACGAGCAGAATGGTAAGTGCATGATAGCAGTGGTCACTCACGACCACTGTAGGAGAGATGCTTCTGTGTCGGAAAACAATTAGAAACTTGAGTGGTCAGAACGGGCGTCCCTCACCCCTGACTACTTCCCCCTCACGCTGACAGAAATGGAAAGAGCAGATACAGATGGAGCAGATGGAGCAGCGTTCTGTTCATGAGGAAGAGAAAGTCACGTGAGCGCAATCTGTGAGTCAGGAGATCAGAAGTCTGCAGTTCCTACGTCAGCTTGGCCCGTGGGGTCAGCAGAGAGAGCAGGTCTCTCCTGCAGCAGGCCCAGTGAGAGCTCTACCGTATGTGTGTAGAAGACTAGCAGAGGAAAAGGAAAGAGTGGAAAGGAAAGAGTGCAGTCCAGTAGTGTGTGTCGTTCTCCTCCACAACGCGCTGGCCTGATTCCCATAAATACCGCCCGGTGTCACAGGAGGCCGGCCGCCTCTGCGTCCCTCAGGCTGGTCACCTGTCTGTCCGCTGGTACAGTCACAGCTCGGACCCTCTCAGGGTCACCCCGACATCCAAGACTGCAGGACAGGAAAGACACAACGGCAGTCACAACGGCTAATAAATCACCTTCTCTGCCTTTTTGACTTCATATCTGGAACACTAATATGTCAGGCCTCATCACTAGTAGTTTGTCAAAGTGAAATGTCCAGTGATGTCCAGACATCTAAGACAAATGGGAATGTGGTGAAAGATAGGGAGCGAGAAACTCTTACTAGGGTCCAACCCAGATTGAAGGGCCTAGAGACCACATGAAGTAATGGACTGCAACCTCGAAAGGTCTCTTAGATCATTCCCCTCTGGCCTCCTCATAGTTAATTACACATAATAATTATCAGTGAATTATTGTTTTTTTGTTGACATGTAATGGTCATTATTTCTCTCACACTTACCATAAAAGGCCATTAATGACTAAGAGATTGTATGACAATTTATGAGAAAGAAACAACGGCATGTTCATTTCTTTTGGGTTGAAACAATACCCAGTACACACCCCCTTTCATTCAAAAGGCTTCCTGTGGGACAGTTATAGATTGCAGATCGGAACTTAAATCATGATCATTCATTTCAACACTGTCTGTTTTCAACAATCCTGGCCAGTAAGTGATTTCAAATAGAACTCTCCTTGCTAATGTATCTAACAGAACAAATCATGAGGTGACAGGAGAAGCTCTGACTTTGCTTGAAGTCACACACACACACACACACGCACACACAAACGCATACACACACACACACACACAAACGCATACACACACACACACACACACACACACACACACACACACACACACACACACACACACACACACAGGCAAAGAAAATAGGAATTAGGCAGCAGAGAACAGGACAGCCGATGAGAGAATACAGTGTGGAGTTCATAAGTTCCTGGTTGCTTTTCTTGGCATTGCACAGGTGCACTACAATGCCACAGCCCAGGGGATCAGCATAATTACAGTGGCCTATTCATCTAAATGGTGCTTTTCTTTCTCCTCCGAGCGCAAAAGTGATGACATGATTGGTGTTCTCCCTGAAGAGCCCAGACTCAGGCCCAGTGGAGGTCCCCTCTCTCTCTCTCTCTCTTTCTTTCTCTCTCTCTCTCCCCCAGCACAGGGCAGAAGAGCTGGTCACTGCCTCGCTCCACAGCACCAGCCTCTATCTCTCAGAGTCCTCATGAGTATCAAATGGAGATTGAACGCGATGGTCATTTGACTGTTTGAGTCCCTTTTTTGGCATAGTTGTCATTTGTCCAGCCATCAAATCCAATCGAGTGCTCTGAAAATGGTGACCTTGGGACTGGAAGTGAAACGCTGCGCTGCTGGGAAAAAGGAGAGGCTTTCAGCTTCCACACGCAGCCACTGATCCACCTCGGCGATTGAGGGGGAAAAAAATAAAAATAAAAAGGGTACACAGGGATTGTTTTAGCCAGCTCTCCTTTTACCCATATTGAGCGAGGGGGGCGGGGGGGGGGGGGGGTGGAGGGGGAGTCATTTGCCTTAATGCTCCAGCGCGTGTCTCTGCTCTCGCATGGCGTCAGTGTTTCCAATAACAAGAGAGTGGCAGAGGAGTGCTGTAACTGAGAACGCATCGGCCCCGCCGCAAGTGAACACTTCAGGCCTGATCGAAAGTGGCTCTGCTGCTCTAGCATGCAGTCCCACCAGTGCCCTTTGGCTCGTTACCGTCGCAGAGGCAGGAGCCCTTTTCCGAAAAAAGCGCCGCCCTTCATAGCCTGTCGTCGCATCGTAGTCCTGCTGGAGCTATGGAAACCTAGACGTGAAAAGAAAAAAAAACAGATTTTAGTCAGGGCTTTTTGAAATGCATTCTTTTTTTTGTGTTATTTTTGATGAGACTTCTTTTGTTGTCTCCAGAAGTGTTGAGCTTACCCGCTCAGTCGAGAGACACTGAGTGCTGGTTTGCTGGTCAGCTCACAGCTCCTTGCCTTGCTGACCCCCCCCTGCCACCACAGTTTCAAATGTACATGGCTGCATGTAGAGCTCACAAGGTTCAGCGATGCAAAGCCCATTACTCATCAGAGCCAGTGTTGCCTCACCCCACCACCCCCCACCCCACCCCACCCTTCCCCCTATCCCCCCCGTGCTCCCTGTGACTTATGGGAAAGACGTTGGCTCCTTGAAGCATGGACACAGGTGGAAACAGGGAGGATATATCACGGCGGTGGCTGAGAGGAGTTCAAACGCCATCCTGCTGACCGCTGCTGGCTGAGGGGAGTGATTTAGAAGTGGGGTGGCCCACTGCCCCCTGGGTGGAGCAGGAGAGGGGGGGGGGGGGGGGGGGGTTCTTCCACCATGCTGGTTCTGGGGCTACTCATCATGTTGTTAAAGCCCAGTGAGTCGGACTAGCTTAAAGGGAGTAGTTGTAGCAAAGCTGTGAAATGGATTCACTGTAAATTAGTAGGCAGATATTTACACTGTCGTTTGACTGTTTAATAAGTGGTTGAGTTCCTGATTGGCCTGATGAAGTGGATCAGTCTGAACTGTCGGCACTCCCATACAACCTAGTGGATGTAGTTTTTTAAAGGGCAGGTTTCAGATGTTCCTGAAATAAAATTCTTCTGTTTCTTGGGTAATGGCTTCAGACAGCTTTGGCATATGCTGAGCTTCAGACTTTGTATTAAGTGACGGAGTCAACAATGTAAAAAAGAAACTGGATAGCATAATGCTTCTGGAGAGAAGAGGGAAATGGATTTAAGTTATATAAAGATGGAATGGCGAGACTCTGGTTTTGATTTGACAGTTGCCCGTAACCCCTTTGTCCTTTCGCCGCGTCTGCATCCCATCCACCCAGCCACCCCATCTCTCACAAATAATCTTTTTTTCCCCCCTGTGTTCTCTGAGATTTCAGTCCTGCCTGCCGCTGTTTCCCTATAAATAGATTAAGTTCTTTGCGGCAGACCCGTCCCTGAGCTGAGCTACGTTTGGCTGTACTTTCACTCCTTTTTTGGGAAGGGACCTGTGCTGAGGTGAGAGGTTAAGGTGACTAGCCAAGCAGAGAGAGAGAGAGAGAGAGACCGAGAGACCGAGAGAGACCGAGAGAGAGACTCCTTTGTTTTGTAGAGGGCATGATTTAAATTTCAATAGAGAAAAGCTAAGAAAATGACTATATATAAATTATTAGTAACGGTGGACAATGTATCTTAAAAACAATCTGAAGGCCAGATCTTCTCAGGTAAACTCATGGCCACAGTGTCCAGAAGGGGAAAGCTTCATCTGAACTGGAAAATAACCTTTGGCATCACCCAGCTTTAGAAAGTGGCCATCCATTTGTCCGAGGCTGACACGGCAGAGCTTGATTAGAGAGGGGGAAGAGGGGATGAGAGAGGGAAGAGCAGGAAGAAAAGAAAGCTGAAGCTGAAGTAGCAGTGGCCTCTATTGGTATTAAGGTTTTTGTTTGCCTTCATTAGAAACTTTGTTCTTTGCCAGAGGGGGAATTGTTTCAAAACAATAGGTTAATCCAAACATAAGAACAAGAGTTGGTTTGTCCAAACATACAAAAAGGAATTGGTTTATCCAAAAGAATGGGTTTGTCTAAACATACTTCACCTGTGCCTGGAGATATTTTTTTTCAAAGCTGGTGAAGTTTACAGCTGTAATGAAATCATTCAAAACTGTTCCCTGAAAATAATAATGACTCACTGTGTGCACGCTATCTGCAGCTACACTTGTGTTGCATAACAACGCTGTTTTGTTTTTATTTCCAAATTCAGTGTGGCAGGAAATAGTCCTCTGTGTATAACTAAAATGTCTTCTATCAACTTGGTGTAGCTTTTTAGCTGCTAAGATCAACATAGTTTCACTTTATTAGTGTTGATGTTTCTCAGATTTTGGCCTGGAACAATGACATCAGCCCATGTCAGCACAGGGTGAAGTCCTCAAATTTTTAGTGACTGACAGCCTTGTAAAAGTCCTCCTTGGGGGGGGGGGGGGGGGGCTTACGCAGCTTACGCAGCTTAGGTAAGCTAGGTCATCAGAAACTACAGCGACTTTTCCATGTCACTGGCAGAATTAGGATAGAAGGTTACTTTCTGGGTAATCGCTAACACACACTTGCGCTCAGCGCTCACTTTTATAGATGTGCAGCCAGAATGAGGGGCTCCATGGCAGATCGCTTACATGGTAGGTTAGGAACTTTAAGGCCAATTGTTGTCTGTATTTAAACAGACGTCTTTAGCCCTGTTTTCTGATCGGTCTTGGTTATTATAGGCCTCATCGGTGGCTTTTCATGGTAGATTTGGACCAATCAAACGGATAGATGAGTTCATATATTTTCCACACTCTCTCTCTGGGCCGTTTGATGTTATTTAATCAACATGAGTTTCCATCTAAGCCAGCTCCTCAAACTTCCCCACACAGAAACCTTCCACAGGAATTAGTCACCGCTCTCCTGTCCGCTTTTCCCCTCCACTTCTTTTTCATATTTTATAAATAGACTTTGCTCCTACGGCCACTCCAGTCAGTGCGCTCATGCATCAGGTATGCTAGCGATGACCTCTGTGTAGGCTCACACCTTCTCTGTCTGTTTCTTGGAACTGAGGCTACCACTGCCCGGCAATGGTATGTCCACATCATTTGGAACTGATGCTACCATTGCCAGATAAGAGGTCCACATCATTTGATGAGCAGAGTTGTATTTTTGTCCAGTGTTTGGATGGCATAAGCTCATTTCATAATGTGGAGAGTGCATCATGAGTGCTTCATAAGTATTTGAGACCTTCTGCTTTTTCTCTCTGGGTGTCAACACCAAAAGATGACTGAAGAGCTCAACACGGGGCTGTCAGTAGGTATCCATAAGGATTGTTTATGTGGGATTGACATATGTGCTGGAGAGCTCCTTAATGTTCCTGTGGCTTCATGCATGAATAGAATTGAATAGAATTGTGTGTTTTTCCAAACAGCTGGTTTCTGTGTTAATATTCGGCGCTAGATCAGCATGTTTACAGTCCTAATGAGCGGCAAATAAACACTCTGCCGAATAAAGGGTTCATGCCGTCGATAAGACAGTGACATCATCAGGGGGCGGTCCCAGAGAAAGGCGCTCTTGTTCGAAGTCTCAGAAACCGTCAACCGAACAAATAAACCATCCTAATGGTCGTGTTTAGCATTCACACAAAGCCGCTGTATAGTCCGAAATTGATTTATTGGCGGCCCTCTTTGCTCCAGCTGTGCCTAATGCATTAATGCTTCGCCTTTATTCAAAACATGGAAGTTGAGAAGAGAAGTTACAGAGGGCGCTGTGTGCTTTAAACAATGTTGGGAAATAATCAGATTGCAAAACTCAGTGTGATCAAAGCGTTATACTGTACTTTCGACAATGCTAGTAATCAAGGGAATGAAAGACAGTAATTACACAAGTATAATTTATCCAATTTATTTGTGCTGTGGGGCAGTATTCCTTTGTGAGACTGTGACATTACATGAGTAATGTCCTATAGTGTTACTGACCCCATTAAATGATAATGACTTGGCGGTCACAAAATATGTTGTGTAAATGATTTGTAGTAGTGTTTGTTGATAATCAGGTATTGCTAATGAAGAATATCCTATTCCAGTTTTTCAGTTTTATTAAATATAAACTATATTAACTATATCTAAAATATTGTACACGCAACTCTAAGAGGCCTATTTAACTTGAATTTAACTTGAGGTAATGTAAAAGTAGTTGGACTTGTTTATATTTTAAAAATGTTATTTATTTCGTACATTTCGTATTTTAGGTATTAGATTACATTTTCTTTCGAATGCCTCACTTGCCGCACCTGCCAGATTCATTTAAAAGTTATGTGTTTTGTTTCATATCAAAGTGTTTCATTCATATATTTTGATTCGTATCACCAACACATCACAACATGTACTGGACTTTATACTGTATATATATATATCCTGACTCCAGTCTGCAATCATAACGTTGCTTCCTCAAATTAGACCACAAAGTCCTGGCTCGTTTAGAGGGGCTCAGGGAGCCAGAACCTCCAGGGCCATCAGCTGTCCCTCCGACTATCCTCGACGCTTTGTGCTCATATTTAGAACGTCAAGCCGTCCCGGGTCAGCGGCAGTGCGGCGGTTCCGTCTTGGCAACCTTGGCAGAGTTCATGCCTGGCTTGAGATGGAAAACCAGCAGAGAGCAGCTCCAGGCCATATCCAGTGTCTCATGGCCATGATGCAAGGCTGTGTGGTGGAGTCACGTCTGCAATAGAGGCAGCAGATCTTTCCACAATTTATTCTAAAATATTTTTTATTTGAAATATTGCCCTCATGCTCCTCCATCTTAATCAGCCGTGAAAAGTCTTAAAATGAGCGGTCTTACGGCATAGTATGAATTCATTGGAAATAGTTTTGCCTTTTTCAAACTCCGTTCACTTTTAGCCCTCTAATTGTTATGCGCCTTCTCATGAAGACGTTTTCTTTCTCAGCGTTGACAAGATCCAATAACGTTTAAACATAAACTTCTCCCACTGACAAGGCTTGCTTTGACGCAAGTGAATGGAGTTTAGGGAGGGTTTAGCCACTGTGCCACTCCCCGACTGACAGCTTCCTGTGATGAAGTAAGAAAAAACAAGCGCTGTGTGCAGCAGGGAGGGATTCCCTAGTTGCCATCATAGGGAAAGACCCACTATCCATCAAACCCCATTCCCAAACGCTGTCGGCACTGCCCTGGTATCTGTCTGGGTGAGGCAGTGTGTCACTCGGCGGTGCCTGGCGCCAGCGGTGACACTGCGGGACCTCTGCTCTCTCAGCTGAACGGGAGGTGATGAATGGGCATAGAGGGAGACCCAGACGGACGCATGTGAATGGGCCCGGCTCAAAAGATCGCTGCGAAGGTGGAACCATCAATCACACCCCCTTAGTCTCCTAGCAGATGGACACTGCCTTTTTTGACTGTGGCATTTCTCCGCCATCCTTCAGACTGGGGAAGAAAAGAAAGGAGAACTAAACTACGACACAAGAATTTGCGAGTCGTTTGCAATTCAGAGGCACAGTCGCACACTGTCGCTTTCTGAGGCTATTTTGACGGGGGATGTGCAAAGGTCAGGACGAGATAACAATGCACTGCTGCGATAACAATGCACTGCTGCAGCTGGACAGAGATGCAGCCACGACGGCGCTGGATTCATGTGCAAAAGAATTTACAAGCGAATGTGATAAAAGTCACGATTGATTAAGTCACATTCTTTTCATTGTCTTCCAAGTGCACAACTGTCTTTCCTGCTCTTCCAGTTGCACCCCAACAAGCGAGCCATGTCCATTAAGGAGATATTGCGATTGGGGTCTTGTGGGTGCTGCCAGTAGTGGTTTTTGGACCCAAAAAAAAGCTACATACCAAAATGACTGTCTAAATGTTTCCGCATGTGGTCGGTCTGGCCGGATGCCTACTGACTGAATCTAGTTGGAGCTCTGATTTGGCAGCTTCAGCCGTCTCAGACAATGGAGCAAACCTGTTCAAGAATGGCACTGCCCTTGAGCATTGTCACCGGCTGGAAATTCTTGTTTAGTGATTTCAATCCACAATGGGATGATCTCTGATGGGGAGCTCCAACAAACACTTTTCTCTCGGATCGTAAATCAATTTCTAATCCTTCTCTTAACGGAGGCCCAGAAGTCCTCTAAGGGCTGTCCTGCTTCCAGAACAGCAATGATATTTGGGAGCTAGACCACATGCATGTTTTCGTTTCTTTGAGGTCGGAGGAAAAGTTAACTTGCTGGATAGTTAATCGAGTTCCCATTGTGACCACAGAATGGAGGCTTGATATGTTTGTTAGAGTGAGGTGGGGGGTGAGGGACCATTTGCAGATTTCTGAATATCTCTTTTATTTTATTTTTATGGATGCCATAAACCTTCTAGGAGGTATTCTTGCCGGCCAGGCCACAGTCTGCCTCGGTGGATCTTGGCTTTGATTTCGCTGGCTACATCTGGAACGAATGTGGGCTTGTGACAGTTGTTAGCAGCAAGGCCCACATTAAAAGCTAGTGGCAGGAATTCCCAGACGCCAGGAAGAAGTGATCTACAGCTCCGCAAACTCTGTGGCCATGGAGGCAGAGTGCGGTATAAAATGAGACCCTTTCACACCTCTCGCGCTCGCATTCCTCTCGCGTGTTGGGACAAATGTCAGAAAATGGCTGAAAGGAAACAATCTTTTGCCTTGTTACCTTTTTGGCACCGGGTGCCAGAACTTACACACTGCCGATGCAGGCAGGTGCTGGCACATTCATGGGCGTGAGTGATAGTGGGATTCACACATAAAACCTTTGTAATTTGCAGTGGAATACGAAAGAGATGACAGATTAAAAGTGGGTTGTTTTCACAACACACTGAGGAATTGAACAGGCAGAGCCATTGGCCGCCTAATCACAGGCCCTAATGGTAATTTAGTGTTCTTAAACAACACACCTCATTTCACAGTGAGTCTGTAAAAACTCCCGGCCTCCTGATGTGTCTGCTGCAGTGACAGCAGGCTAGAGGCTGAGATAGATGGAGTAGGTCAACACGGTTGGTATTGCAGATTGCAACTTGATTTATTTCTTCTTTCAGTTTTCCCTCTAGAGTGAAAGCATTAACAGGGTATTACGGAAACCACAAGCAGAATTTTGGGAAGAGAAACACCCCGAGTCTTCGCTCTCCTCTGTTTAGGGTTGATTAGGTCTCTCTCTGCTTGAAGTGGCAAAACGGAAAGCTTGCTGTACTGACCAACATTATTGTGGAACCCCAAGTACAAATAGACTAAATGTCTGAACATATTTTTGTCATTAAATTAGCATTTAACTGAAAATTGGTTAAATGTGTTGCATTTCCAATAAAGCGTTTCTCAAGTCTTGGTGGTGTGTGCTCTAGAACACACAGTGCTCAGCTCTGTGTGTCATCACCGTGGGACAGTCCAGTACTACCTGTGTGTCATCACCGTGGGACAGTCCAGTGCTACCTGTGCTACACGTTGAAGTTTTTGTTTTGCTTGAAAGGAGGGCCAGTGCCCACCCTCTATTAATTTTTGGAGTTTTCACCACAATTGCTGTAACATAAGTCAGTTAAGCAGGGTTAGTCCATTGTGTGTCACAATTGCTATGAAGACCAACTCACAATGAGAGGTGAGGGACTGATTTTATGTATGCAAGATATTTTTGGGGTGGGGGAGGGCTAGAACCGTTCATGCACCTTGGATTTATGTCATTGTGTTAGCCCATGGAACGGTGTTAAATTGGTGCCCATCACCCTATATTTGAAAAAAAAGTCACAATATCTGAGTCTGTCATGTTTCCACGATTTCTTTTTCCATCCCTCCTCTCTCTGTCCCTCTGTTTTCTCCTCTCCCTCCTTCCCCTGGATTCCTGCTCTCCCTCCCCCCTGTTGTGCGGCGTAGATGCTCGAGCTCGGCCAGTGCTGGACGTGGCGCTAAGCTGGGCGTTGGGGCCGAGGTGTCGCACTGCCTCCGCTCATCTGCGCCTCGTCTCCTGGAGTTTTTTTCCCTCTCCTCTCTCTCTCTTTCTTTCTTTCTTTCTCTCTCTCTCTCTCTCTCTCTCTGCTGGGCCTCCGGTCCGATCACATCCAGATGTCCCCGCGTGCACAGGCAGGCCTGGAGAGTGGGAGAGGCTCCCTGCCTCCCGCCTCAACCAAACAACCACATCCAGATTGCCTGGCAATGACGCGCTCTTTCGCAAACGATCAATTGTGCATTTTATCCAAGGGAAAGCACAAACTAATAAGCGGAGAAGAGAAAGGGGGAAAAATGGAGAAGTAGAAAAATTGAAGCGGAACCATGATTTTACCCGGTCACCTCTCTCCCTTTCAGTTTCCGTCTGTATTCTAGCAAGGAAAGAGGATAAACTATTACCGTTTGGAACAAACATGGATGTTATGACAAGGAAAAATACCATTGTCTTTAGAGTTTTCTTCCCTGAAGTGACCACTAACCATGAATCAGTTTTGTGTCATTTTATGCAGTAATATTGTCTTTCGTCACATTTGATGTACTCATCTTTAGACATTTGATTGCAATCTGATCTGATTATTGTTAACCCATCTGCATTCTACTGCAGAAAAGATGTACAGCAACAGCAATCAGACATTTTATTGCTATATATAACTCCACACAATCAGCAATCAGAATAACTCCACACACACACACACACACACACACACCCACACACATGCATGCCCTCACACACTTAGGGAGCATATTCACATCTCCTACCTTAAAAGAAAGGCTTGCCTAACCTTCAAAGTATGTGCATGCTCGAGCCATAAACTGGCCTTAACGTCTTAATATAGGTTCCGTAATATTTCCCTGGAGGTCTCCCCAGATTGCATGGGGAGGGGGAGTGAGTTTGCCATGTGGTGAGGCTGCAATTTCAGCTGGCAGGTCGCTCCTGGAGCGAGGGTGGAAAGGATTCCCCTACGGTTCCGTGCTACCTTGGCCCACTCGAGCTTGGCTGTGTGGAGCTGACATGAGTGACAGCGGGTACAAATCCCCCTCTCTGTTTACGCAGCGCTAACCACTCCGGTTTGGAAGCCCACAGCCAGCATGCCAGAGCTGAGCGGAGCGGAGTTGAGGAGGAAGGAGGTGCACTCCCTCCAGGGCTAGTGCAGGTCATCACGTGGAATGAGCGGAGAACCAACTCGCCTGGCCGAGCCAGTGTTTCCCATGTGGTCCAGAGCAGGTTTCTCTGAAACGAGTTAAAGACCCTCCTGCTCCATATGCCTGTAAAAGTATGTTGATATCTCAAATGTGTGGTCGTGTTTGAACTACGTTTCAGGCTGATTGCTGAAGGCATGCATTTGATTAAAAACAGAGTGCCTCTAGATCAGTCACGTCGTGCCAGAAGCAGAGGGGGCTTAATCTTGCTTCTGACTCATCAGTCCATTATCAGCCATCATCGTGATTCAGTCGTCCCAAAATTTACATTGATGATACAGATTAAATGTATTAGGGTCTCATCAAGAGGCTGTTGAAAACACATGAAATAAGTCTGCACCGAATACGCTGTTTATATAGCATTTTATCTTGCTCCTGTCTCTAGTAATACCCAGTCCATGCTAACGCGCAGACTCATGTGCTGCTCTTGTGATCATGTGAATGCCTTTAAAGCGTCGATGGTCATTTTCCACTGATTTCATAGCCGTTCCTGAGAGGCTGAGCGAGCGGGAGAGGGAGCGAACAGTTGTCTGGATGGCGGCGGTGGCGGCGGGGCCCTTGCGCGCACAGCAGGGAGTCATTACTGGTCATTCATCAGGGCTGACAGAGCGGGCGGGAGAGCAGCGAGCGCACCAGAGAGTCTCTTAACGTTTCTATTGAGTAATGCCCCATTAGCACTTGTGTCTTTGGTGAGTTCTTGAAGGGCGTTGCACGGCGTGCATGAGGATGTGATGAAGGGATCCCATCCGCTAGCTTGTTTGCCATCTCCCTCGACGGGATTCCCAGAGTTTTTTGGCAGGCCACGAGGCGTACACATGTTCTTTTAGCCTGGTTGGAGTCATTTGTTTGTCAAGATCCTTTAATTTGGACATTTATTTGTGTTTGTTGTGAAACAGGCGAAAAAGGGGGGGGGGGACATGTTGAGATTTATAGTAAATAGTAGCAGGTTTTAGAGAGATTTGTTGGTGTAATTGAATGCGAGTGTATCTTTGTTGGTCGTGAGTTGAAGCGCACACAGTTGAATCAAGTGGAGACCGTTGAGTTGAGCTGCACCACAACCTGCCTGGCCAATCAGCACAGCTACAAATTGCTCAAGACTCCGTCTCAATCTTTTTTTTTGCCCAAGTGTGTCAGGCAGACCCTGATTATTTTTTCTTTCTTCAAATGGAAGCAGAGCTAGCAGAATGGACAGCCTGCGGTATATGGGGGCGCCCCACAAGTCCTGCCAAAGTCAAGCAGTAAATCCTTTTCATCTCCCATTAAGATGACTCATATCAGCAGTCAGGTGATGCTCCGCTTGCACAGCTGAGAAAACCTGCGACGATGGCCAATGGCAATAATGTTGCCTACCAGCTCGCCAGTCACGGCCGATGTTAATCGCCATCAAAGTGCGGGCGGCCCATGAGGGCTTTTTACTGCACTTGGAGAGCGCATAGAACCACCGCCGCCCATCAAGCTGGCCTTCCTGAAAGCGTTTCAAGGAAGAGGAAACTCTTTGTCTCTCGGCCTATTTGATCTGTTATTTGATGTGGCCGCCACATGCGTAAATCCATCGAGTAAACAGCGCAAGCCAGGAGCCCCACCACCGCGCACAACAACGGGCCTCCCTGCCCTGCATCAAAAAGCCATCTTTGCCTCCCAAATGAGCCTTTTTTCCATTAACATGGAGAGCGTACAGGCCAGCTGAGCAGCCCGCGCTGCTTAGATCAGCTAAGCTCACGCAAACACGGCAGCCCTTTGATCCACGCCACCTCCCCAACAGCCCGGCGCGGCTCTCTCATCAGCTCCACACAAACACATCTGTGTGGTCACGGTGGCGTGTGAACACATATTAATGTTTAAATGAGTTTCCAAAATCGTTGTGTTTTCATAGTAAAGCAGTGATGAGGGAAATGTACAGTATTCTTCATTCCTACTAAATTGACTGAACTTCAAGCCGTTTTCTTGTAAGCATTAGGAAGTGTGGCTGTCTTGGTATTATTCTGGGTCATTGTGGAGATGCAGGTAGGAGGTGAGGAGGTTGTTGTTGCACTGTTAGGGTACAGAGTCTGCTTCATCTGTGACCCTGTTTTTGTGTACGTGCTCAGTGTGTAACAGTGTGAGGTCATTATCAGTGTGAGGTCGTGTGCCTAAGTGTGGGCAGACGCATGCTTCACTGGTGTTTGTCACTCTCGGTGGTTGAGGCCTTGGCATACAGTAGCCTAAAACTGATACGGTCCAGGGCAGAGGACAGAGTTCAGAGATGAGTATCTCGGCTCATTTCATCTTACCGCTCTTACGCACGCACACGCGCCTACATGAATTTGCTTACCCATATTCTCTTTCATATCTTCAAATGGAAAAAAAACGGAATATGACAGCTTTTACAGTTAACCCCCCTTTACCAACTGTTACCTCTCTATGCTTAGGATCCAGATAACTCGGCACACCTCAGTTAAGAGGATTTTAAGAGTTGAGAGGATTTTCTGTTTTTTTAAATTGACAACATTACTGTTATTTTCAGCATGTGTTTGCAGTTTCTCAAGGCTTTAACAGAGAATCTCCTCTGGCACAGTGGAAGTGAGGTATGATCTAAATGACCACCAGTGGGCACTAGAGGAAATGGCAGCAGGCCTGCTCTTCACCAGAGGTGGTTTGCCGAGCAGACCGTTGATGCTCTGGATTGTAGGCTGCGGCTTGAGCATGGGTGGTGTGGATTATGTGGATAGTCATATAATGTCAATTAGATTTTGTTAATTTGTTTTATACCTCAGAGGAGGTTCCTCTTTCAGTAAACGATCACGGCCCCCTCATTTTCCTCATCACGGCGCAATCATACCACATCTGCCGCTACAGCTGCGCAGGCTGCTGCATATTCCCACCTTGCCTCCTCGCATACTCACATGGTGTAAATACTCACCCGTTGCGTGCCATGGGGGTGAGCTTGTGTGTGCATGTGTGTATGTGCTTGTGTTTGTGTATAACAGATATCCCCAATCATGTTGGAGAATTCCTGAAGAAGGAATAAGGATGAATGGAGGTTATTTTCCTTACCAACAAAGAATGACGTGGAGATTATTTATATAATCCATCTCAGGATAAATGTTACCAACACATTAACGTAATTATATGAGTCAGTTTATGAATCTTTGCAGGAAAAATGCAGGAACTCCTTCTTGTTAAAACTAGTACTGATTTGGCCAGGTTAAAGTGTTAAGGCTTTGAGCAAGACCTTTGTGTTGTAAAATATCAGTGTCAATACGGGGCTAATTTCCTCTCTAAATGCTAATCCTACGTGCTAAGCCCTGGCTTCAGGGGTCATGCGGGGGCCCTGGGTGGAGGTGAGTGATGGTCAAGTCTCTGACATGCAGGATGGTTGTTCCTGGCTGGAGGTCAGGAAAGCCCAGGCCAGAGATGAAAGTACCCCCCCCCCCCCCCCCCCCCCCTCCCCGCCACCCCATAACTCAGTGTAGCGTCTGCATCATCCTGGGTGTCAGATCGCACTCTGTTAGGGGAAAGACAAATGCGTCCAGATTTGTTTGGTTTGCGAGGAATCCCGAGCCCCGTCATGTGTAGCGTGGTATGGTGTGAACGTACCGCAGTTCCAACACCTCAAGGCTAAGAGATTCCCCTCTGAAGAAAAAATTTAAAAAAAGTTTTATCTTCTGGAAACCATCTGTGGAGTCAGAGGCATTTCAACACTAGCAAACACTGAAAGAAAAACTAAATATTTGTAAAAAAGACATAGAGCAAGATTGAGGTGTGAAGAAAGCGCAGTCTGAAAATACATTTTTTTTATTTTTTTATTTTTTAAATGCCAATGAAGCCCATAAACTGGGCTCTGAGTGGAGATCAGACCAGTCCTGCCCTGCTTCCTCCTAGCTGCGGTGAGGTTTGTCAAGCAGCATGGTCATAAAGTGTTGGTGGCTGCTAGTGGGTTGTGTGGGTTTTGGGTCCTCGGGCTCTCCCACTAAAAGTCGCTCTGTGTTCTGAGACAAGGCCCTGCATGCCTAACCGCTCTGCTGGCACCCCCATCCCAATCACAGCCTCATTGTTCAGTGGCACCTGGCCATATGGAACTGGTGCTGAACTTGGCTTTTCCCATGTCGCTGCACACATAGTGTCAGAGAGAGAGAGAGAGAGAGATAGTTCTTTGGTTTAGAAAGAACCTGGTTGCAGTTTCCATCCTGCCCCCCCCCCAACCTCCTCCACACACACACACAAACACACCCTTTCCCCAAGTCCTGGACTTTTGGACTTTATCCTTCCTCGTTTAAGAGGGGTCGTTTTCTTTTTATGACATGTCGTGAGATTTGGGGGTTATTGTTTTCAATTATATCAGGTGTTCCCCGGCACCTCCCTCTTATTCACCCATGGCAACAAAATATGCAAAAGCAAGACATTCAGAAGTGGTCCTCGGAGAGCAACGTGCTCCAGGTCCATTTTTATAGCGTTTCATTGGATCGTGATTTTTTTCATTGGATTCCCTCATCGAAGTCCGGGAAAGGTGGAGCAAGCTTGGTTCAAGACAGCAGGCGTGACGGACGAATCACACAGAGCCCGAGCAGACACAGACAGATCCATCTCATCAGGATCTCTTGAGTTGTCCGACACCCCTGACCCCTCCTACCGTACGTCTTCGTTCCTCTGACTCACTTCCTGTCTTACCGTGACAACCGGCAGGAACTTTGCAGCACTGATGGTACGGTTTCGATTTGCGAAATTGACTTTGAAGTGGAAACTTTAAAGGACGAGCTTCTTCCTCAGGCCTGAAGAGAGGCTAAATCAGCCACCAACCATCCATTTTCTGGGCACCTTAGCAACAATGAATCTTCAGGAGACTTGAACGCTCCCATCCAGTGGTGGTTTCCCAGAGATGGCGTCGATCGTGTACCTCTAGCACATGCCAGTTTGCGTCACGAGTGAGTTAAAGAGTTAAACAACTGCAGGAACCACTAATTCGTGAGAAAGAGTGATTGGTATTGGAGGAATGACAGCCAATTATTCACCCGTGAAGAGAATCTGTGCAGATGTGAGCAGAGCCACACTGCTGGTCTGGAAACACAGGGCACCCCGGCTGAAACTGCGGCTTTTTTATTTATTTAAGTGTGCGCTATTACTCACAAGTATTTCTTAGTGTGAGACGCACACAAACACATATTCCCTTGACCAGAATGAGAGAGCGATACAGACGCATAGTTCTTACAAGTGTTTTTTCCATCACCTCACTTTTCAGAGGAAGTCCATGTTGTCATCGTTGCATGGCTGTTTTCCCCGTTCTCCTCATATGCACAGCATCTGTCCTTAGTTGGTTTTATGTTTTCATCTAACTGAGCCCCCCCCCCCCCCCCCTCATATCTCATGCTGCTCTTTCCCTTGTGAACCTACCTGTTGGTAGCTGTATGAGGTAGAAGGCCGACGGAGCCTGCTTAAACACCCCGTCTGTGAGACAGACAGACAGTCTGGCTGAGTGAGTGATGGTGGTTATTTCTGTGTCTGCTGGCAGAGACCATGTCTCACGTCACACATCCTCTGATGCATGGGGGTCTAATGAACAGCAAATGTGGTCCGTGATCCACACACACGTGTGTGACACATGTCGCAGAGGTTTCATGAAACCCGCCAAAGCAGACACTGCACAGTTCCCAAGCACAACATTATGTCAGTTTACATATTCAGTGGAGATTCAGTCAAGTTCGGCTGCGGAATGTGCAATAAAGTATATGTGTATATAAATGCGCTGTTACTTGACCTCGAAATAGTCGTTGATAGTCCCGTGTGTGTTTCTCATAATGTGAATATTTCGAGTATTCCAAATGATTTTCTCATAGATCTCGAAAGTAAGGTTGTCACTCGTTTTACAGATGTTTTATGTCGGACAAGTGAGTTTACGCGGCCTTTATTGTCAGGGTGCCAGTCACTTTGCTTCAGGCTGTTGGCTCCGAGCCCAAGTTTGACACTTGGACAATGACTGGCACGGGCGACGCTGATCCCCACTCACAGGCCGATCCCATATCTGCTGATCAAAATAAACCCATAGATGGGATTCCCACCACGGGCTTGCATTTTCCCCTGCCGTTCTAAACCATTACACCTAAACAAATAATCGTGGGTCTCCCATTCTTGTCTTATCGTTGCTGGGTGGAGTTGTTCGAGGGGAGAGAGTGCGGCCTGTGTGTTGTTTTTATCTCACTCTCCTCAGCCCAGCTCACACAAACAATCTCTCTCTCTCTCTCTCCGTGCTGGGCTGGGCCCTAGTGCTGTTCCAGGCTATTGGCACCGGATCATGGAGGCTCTCGGGGCTTACTGTCAGTTTACAAACTCATAAACTCTTGACAGAAAGTACAGGCCTACTAATCCTCATTCGGCAGGCCCGCTGGGCCAGTTTGTTTACAGCATGCGCTGTGGATAAAACACTGATTTTAAAGGGGGTAAGGGGTGAGGACTGGGGTTTGAAAACTTCAACAGCAGAGCAGGACTTCTTGTAAATGTAGTAATTGCCCTGAATTATATCATCGCGTCAAGAGTGCGTCCATCGTACGCCGTCCAAATGAAGTTCCAGGAACGACAGAGTGCCGGTGTGTTTTGGTTGGCATGGGCACCCTTTCCCCCCCTCCAGTCTTCGAGCCAATTGGTAACATTTGTGAGTTGCAGAGCTCTTTCTCTTGTTGCCTTTCCTCAGGCAAAATCCTTTGAGTAAGTGCAACGGAATTAGCGCAGGGCTAGTTTGTGTTTGAATCGGCAAGAAAAACAAGCAGTGGCCTAGGGGTCGGCCATGAGAAGGCGTCCTGTACTAATGTGCGTGGTTAATATGGCATGTCCTGCAGCCAGTGGGGGTTTTGCTGTTTAGAACAGTCCCCAAACCACAGCAGTCCCTGCAGAACTGACTCAGCCATCCTGCTAATTAGCTGGGTGTTGAAGGGGCGTGAAGTTCAGACAAGATTTTGTGGTGAGGGCAAATAACCCGCCTCACATCGACTAGCTTGTGCCGTCCTGAGTGAAGATGGATGATGTTATTGATGAAGCTTGATTGAAGGCTGCCTGTCATCTTGTGAAGGTTGAATATACAGTCTTTACCATTCTGAGAGAATGCCAGAGTTCCCATCACTAATTACTTGCATTTTGGTTTCAGACAAGCGAGTGATCATCAGTGATCAAAGTTGATTCATAGAGATTGGACACATTTTACAGCCTCTTTTACAACTGCTGAAAATCCCAAACTGGGTTGCTTACTTTCCTCTCACTGCTCCCTGACATCCACTAAACACTTGCAGAAGGTCTTCCGCCCAGCTCTGCTGCTCTCCACCACAGCTCTGTGTGTGGAGTCCAGCGCTGGAAGCAGGGGATGTTGCCTGTAGCGCTGCCCCGATGATGCAGCCTGTGTGACAGCCACAGTGGCACTCCGCCCAACACCACATCCAGAGGCTCTGTGGAGGGAGAGAGAGAGAGAGAGAGAGAGAGAGAGAGAGAGACACAGGGAGAGAGAGAGAGACAGGGGGAGAGTGAGAGAGTGGAAGAGAGGAGGAAATCCCTCCCAGGGCGCTGTGACAAATCCCAGCACCTGAACCAGCTGCTCCCCCACGCTTCACTCAGTCACACTTCCTTCCCCTGACACAAACCACTCCCCTGCTCTCATTCACACCAGGGTGCGAGCCATGTGCCTGGGCGCCCATGCAGGTCCACTCCCCATGTAGAGCCGCTGCCTGGCACCCAAACCTGTTTTGATGGTGTTAGGAAATATGTAATTATGGACCAGGCTGTAGTCAGGGCTTGACCGAACATGTGACATCTGTGAGCACCATGGATACTGCCTCGAATTGGTATCAGGTTTACAGTCTGTTACAATCATGTCTAACATTATACTTGGACGACTTGTAATCTAATATGATTGATTTAATCTCATTGATCCATACTCTTCTTGAGTCACCTCTTTTGATGTCTGTTAAACATCCTCTGTCAGACACAACCTATTCCGAGTTGTCATATCGCAGACAGATGACTTCATTAGTTGGGAAACAGTGTTGACTTTTTTCGAACAAAAGTGCGGGCGATGTCTCTGGGCTATCCGTGCGCCGCTCGCGCAAACACATTAAGCTGCAGATGGCTATCGTGTGTGACATAGCACCAGATAAGTGCAGCCGGCTAATAGGAAACAGGCATGAGTCTTAATGTGTGACTCACGGTTGTTGGGGGGAGCAGTGTGGTGCTGGAATGGGAAACCCTCAGGATTTAAGAGCTCAAAGAGACAGAGCA
>NC_055965.1:3403843-3406343 GCF_018492685.1 Alosa sapidissima | reverse complement strand
CAAAGAAGAAGGAGAGAGAAAAACGATGAAATTTACACAAGCTGCCTGAGGAAGCTCGTCTTAGCCGTCACTTGAGACGAGGGAGGATTCCACTGCTCACACACACACACACACACACACACAGGCAGACACACACACACACAGACAGACACACAGACACACACACACACACGCAGGCAGACACGCACACTCACACTCACTCATACACACACATACACACACACACACACTCACACACACACACACACACTCTCTCTCACACACACACACACACACACACACACTCTCACACACACACACTCTCACACACACACAGGCAGACACACACACACAAACACACACACACACACACACACAGACACACAGATCAGGCCCTGGAATTTGACGTTGTGTCTGTCGCTCAGACAGACACACAATGCTCGCCCGGCTGCCATCAGGAGTCCTGCGAGATGAGCGAGGCTTGTTCTGGTGTGGTTGGCGTGTGAGCGGGAGCTATCATGCTGTGGCAGGACGGCCCAGCGCGCGCCAGGAGAAGCCCACATGGTGTCTGGTTCACCAAAACAAAAAAGTCCCGAACATGCAGACACAACTGGGCACGGATTAACCTTTTTCAATGGCCCCCCCTTTTTTTTTGTTAGCGCTAGAAGTAATTCCCGGGGAAAAGGGGGGAAAAAACAGTGAGTTGTTAAAAAAGCTAAAAGTTTAAATGAGGTCCCTTTCACAAAGTCATTTGTGCTCACTGGAGAGGCGTGATAAAGGAGGAGGGTCGGGTGGGTTTTAGCGCCGCAGATTAGCCAGCCTCTCACCCTGAAAGGGCCCTCCGTTTGGCCAGCGCCCGGGTTCCCAGGGCTTAAGCCACTCGTCAGGCGGCGGGCCGGGCAGCGCGAGGCGGTCGGCGATGGCGGCCCCACTCTCCCCCCGGCCTCTAATCCGCTCTGTGTCTTTCCAGGGTGTCCTGACCCCCCCCCCCCCAACCCCCCAACCCCCGCACCCAGCCGGAGGGTAAAGTGTAAAGTAGGCCAGAGGAGGCGCGCTCGCTCCTTGAAGGAGCTGTCAAAGAGGGCTGGCGGGAAGCCGGGAAACGGGGGCCTGTGTCTGTGATGGTGCCGGCCAGTTAGCTGCCCCGACTCTCTTGGACCAGAGAGCTCCTGGACTAGGAGCGCTTATTGTCTGTACGTGTGTGTGTTATTTTTTGGGGGGGAGAATGCTCAGAGAATGCTCAGACCGTGAAACCTTGTCACAGTTATGAACCCTCTCTGCCATTAAAATATGTCACGGTAGACGGGCTGTCTCCATACACAGGTTGTTAGGGTAAACCCTCTTAGAGGGTGAGGAAGTGCCAAAAAGCCTAATGTTACCTTGTAGTGTGCTACTGAATCAGAAATGAGTCACACAGCCCTTCCTCTGGTTCCTGTTTATTTCTGCCCTATTGCGGTTGGCATTCTAGGTTCTGCCAAACCTACTTCACCAAGCCCTGGGCCTTTTGCCTGGTCTTCACCACATCAGGATC
The DNA here is from genome assembly GCF_018492685.1 of Alosa sapidissima. NCBI lineage: Eukaryota > Metazoa > Chordata > Actinopteri > Clupeiformes > Clupeidae > Alosa > Alosa sapidissima. The sequence goes on along the minus strand of NC_055965.1, from coordinate 3,404,833 downwards.
TCCGAAGGATTTTCAGGAATTCCAATTTTAGTCGGTGGTAATTTTTTTACATTTTTTAAATCTACTGAAATCAATAAGAGTTGTGGGAAAGGGGTTTCTAAACAGAACAGCTGAAACTCATAAGCGAGTTTCCACGATCCTCACCAGCGCTGGAAGGGTTGTGCTGTGCAGCTGTTTGCTATGGCCATTGCTAACACCCCCCCTCCCTGTTTGACCAATTCAGCTCAAATTGTGCGCACTCTGTGTCTGTTGAAACCTCTGGCAGGATCTTTTAAGGATACAATTATTTAAATAAAGCAAGTCTGTCTGGCCATGGCAAATCATTTCACCACAATTACATTTTTCCACTGATGCAAGTTTGCTGTAGGCCTACCACACACCTAAGCGATACTGTCTGACGAGCCGTTTTACCATGAACAAATAAAACTTGTATCGACACGGGTATTAATAAGTCAGAATGCGAATTTCCGAAGTGTTGGGTATTTCATGCTAGTTCTAGAATATTCGATATATAACATTTTAAATACTGTGATATAGAGAAACTAATACTTCATCATTAGTCATTTGTCCTTTTACTTTTTTTTTCTTGAATGTTTTTTTTTTATGGTTAATTATTAGTCCATTAGTCCATTTATTCATTAACAGGTATACTGTTATTTCCGCTATAGCCCTCATTACAGCTGTGCTTTACAGCAAACGGTTACAACTAATACTTCCTGATCCCACACAGTCATGCCACAATTATAGCTATTGCATAACATTTAAAAACAACAAAAGATATGCAGTAGCCATATCAATGAATATTGACCTTTGTGGCATTCACCTCAAGGCATACAGGTTTCAGCAGGCATCATAAAGTGGCATATTTATTGAGTTGAGTTTCACCAGTGTGTCCTAATGTTAGTATCATTGGTCCATGCCTGTAATGCACACTATATTGCTATAGTATAGTATAGTATATATACACTATATTTATTTTTAGCTCACCAA
>NC_055965.1:3393843-3398843 GCF_018492685.1 Alosa sapidissima | reverse complement strand
CTACCGCTTACTTTTATAACAAGTCCCCATTAATTCAATTAAACTGTGAAGAAACTGAATCATTTGGAGGAAAATGCAAGGACGTGTAATTTGGTATCTAAAGTTAGATATAAGGAAGCGGATGCTTCTCCATATGGAGTGACGTGGTGTCATGGGAACTCATCCTCATCCTTCAGCTCTGTCTCAGGTGAGCCACATATGGGACTGTGGACAGATGTATGTGTGTGTGTGTGTGTGTGTGTGTGTGTGTGTGTGTGTGTGTGTGTGTGTGTGTTCACCCCGCCCCAGACTGTGCCCTCAAGGACTCACACTAGCACAATCAGCGTTCTGTCTACCACACAATGACGACAGAGGAGGTCGAGGACCCTAGTGAAATAAAAGGGTTTATTTTCAACCGAATTGCTGGATTTAGTTCTATGCTCGATGCTCAGTAGTTATCATCTCAGACACCCCAACCCCCCATCCCACCCCTCCCCTAATCTGGTTTGGAATCACAACCATCTAAACAACCATAAAAGGTAATAAAAAAGGCAAATAACAAAATCCACACTGTCTTGTGTCATTAAATATTTCCATACATAAGAACCATAATATATTAGTACACATCAAACAACATTGCAGACTTTCTTGCATTGGCCACAGCTAAATTTACAAGTCAGTATGAAACAAAAAGCAACTGCCGGTCATATGGAGAACCAGGACACTGTCATCTCATTGCTTGAAAGAACGACTGATCTAAAATTTACATCGTGGTATTACAGGTACAAAAATGAGTTTGTGATTTGATTACATATCTAGTGGCAAACATGAATACATTTACATATGATACTGTAGTTGATGAATATAGAGATGAGGGCAGTAACATGTCAGTCTATGTATAAATATTACATCTTATACCTTTGTGTTTCATCATTGCAATGACAGCAGTACATAGCATATGTGTGTATGTGTATATATATATATATATATATATATATATATATATATATATATATGAATGAATGATCTGTACAAGTCCAAATTTCCACTTCAGATTCCTTTTGCCCATGCTTGCCTGCGTCACGGTATCACGTCGGTGCGTCTCCAGCTGAAGTGGAAGTGTGTCGTCTTTTAATAAGGTCCAGCTACTTAACATGTCTGACATAATTATTGTAATCAATTCTTGACACTGGAACTGGAAATCAATATGGGGCATTAAGAACTCATCTTTCACATCCTCTTTAGTGCTGTGAAATGGGTGGATAGTGTATGATTAGCATGATCTCATCAGAACAAAACAAATGTGAATGACTGGTGTGCTCAATCTAGAAGTAAAAATGTGAAAATCAGGACATTCATGGTGTAAAATAATGCCCTTGAGGACTCCAGAGATGTTTATTAGTGATATTTATCTGTCACCTATAATTGCCACAATACTTTCTAGCATTTTTTTAACGATTTCCACCAAATCATCATGTGCCAGATGCATATGCTGCAAAATATGTTATTAAATTCTAATTCATGCTATTAAAAAAAAAAACTATCTATACAAATTACATTTCGACTGGAAAACCACTTTTTGTGCCCTGAGGAAAGCTTACACTACCTCTCACATCGCACAAATGGTCTTATATTTTATTGGCAAAATAGACAAATATATATAAATATAAACGGATTAAGCAAGCTTAATAGTACTCAGACAGACTTTCAAACTCCCCTCACAGTGGCAGCTCAAATAAATATGTGCACTGTGTTTTTATTTATGGTTTGAAATAACTCCAAATTGTTTGAAATGTTTGCAAATGTTTATGCTGCGGTAGAGAGAACTGGAAACGTTCATTCCAGCATTGAGAAGTCTGCTTATTTAGACCAAGGGTCTGGGTGTTTTTCAGTTTCAAAGCTTTCTTTCTTAAGCTTTCTAACATTATTGATATTATTTGACTATATTGTTTGTAAAACAAATACCAGTGATACCAATGATGATTTCTAACAAGAATTAAAAAAGAAAATACCCAGTCGGATTAAGTAGACATATAAATGGGTTCATTGTATCCAAGTTCAATCATTTATAGCTAAGAATATTAAATTGAGGATATTACGAGTTTCTCTGCTATGTTGAGAGTTGCTGCTCCTTTGTCTTAATTTCATGAGCTTGTACTTGCTGTTCATGGCATGGCAGATCCCCTGTTATATGGCACCCATAGCAACTGCAGAGTTTTTAGTCATTTTACAAGCACAGGTTACAACTGAAAATACTCTGTGTGGTTACACAATATACACACCTTGAAAATATAACAAAGCAAACTCCCCAAATCGGTGGGACCAGAACTGGCTTCAATTCCATCAGAGCTCCACAAATTCAGCAGTGAATCAACACTCTGATCCACAGGTGAGCTTTTGGAGCTGCCTTGACAACCAACACTGTTAAGCAACAGCGCTGGTTTGATTAACCTCTGACAATGTCCACAGGTTGTCTTTTTAGTTTTTCCAACCTTGAAATGGTTGCAGCCATAGGAAACAAATGCACAGCGATATAAATACATCATCAACAGATAAAAAAAAAGAAGAAAGGAAATTATATTATGGTCAGTCGTTCTCCTGGTGCTACCAAGAATCATCGTAAGTGTCCATAGCAGTGAAAAAAGTTTCCTTGTCAGTCCTTTTTGTACGGATGGAAATTAAGTAATCCAAAAACACTGTTGAGATTAGTGGCCAAAGAGCAGCACCAATTAAAACTTACATGCAGTTATGAACTATACATAAGGGCTTGGATGGTCAGCAGTTATGAACTATAAGGGCTTGGATGGTCAGCCCTAAACAACAACTTTCATTTGAACTTTTTGCCCTCACCTCACCCTAAATACTGACTGCCTCACCAGACAAAACAAACAAAACTGTGTTTATGAATGTCCAATGTTTATGTCTAATAGAGACTAATGTTATGCTTATAAAGGGCCATGAACGTCTTAACTCCATGTGCCCTTTGTCATCAAACCCATGTAATGTAGATGCAGAAATGACTGAAGGACAAAACTCTTTTTATGCAACTTGGTGGTACTCTAGGAGTGTGTGTCTGTTGTATAGGATTAGCCTAATACATAATAATTGTACCACCATAATTTGAATAGAACGATTTATTATAAATAAATATTGTGATAAAACTGTTTTGTAATCATGACATCTGAAAAACTGGTAATGAAGTAAGAATGTGAAAACACTCCACAGTTTCTGTCGTCTTAGTAGAAACGCAGATTTATCTCCTCCCAGCAGATTTTACATCTTCAATATGCTCACTTACTGGCCAGTTGGTGAAAGAGTTTGTTGCAATGGCTTGCTTTGTGTTTCATTAGCAGTGGGAAAATGTTTCAATGACATTGATTCAAGACATATTGAAGCTGAGAGAAAACTCCACTGGGTAGCCTACTAAATGGGTTTGGGTAAGTATACTGTAGGTGCAAACTCCACTGGGTACTAAATGGGTTTGGGTAAGTATACTGTAGGTGCAAACTCCACTGGGTACTAAATGGGTTTGGGTAAGTATACTGTAGGTGCAAACTCAGCAAAATCCACATGACAGAATGCAATCTTGAAGAAAATGATAAACAATATGACAAGAAAATACAAGGTGAGCTCCTTCACAAAAAAAAGTTCCTATTTCAAATATCATCCTAATAATCTCTTCATGCCTCCACTCAAAGCAGCAACGGTCAATCCCTCTCTCCTTCTCTCCTTCTCTCCCTCTCTCCTTCTCTCTCTCTCTCTCTCTCTCTCTGTCCGTCTCTCTGTCTCTCCGTCTCTCCTCTTCCTTAATCCCTCCGTCCAGCTCTGAGTTGTCCCCCCTCGTCGACCCGCTTGTCTTCTCCGCGTCCCCTAGGCCTTCTTGCACTTGCCTTTCTTCTCCCGCTGCTGGAACTTCCTGAGCCTCCGGGCCCACGTGTCCCTCCACTGGATGACCAGGCTGCCCTTGTCCGCCACCACCCCGCTCTGGCCCGGCGAGTCCTCGTCATTGCCCAGCAGCAGGTACTTCTTGCCGGGCTTGATCTTGGGGCATTTGCAGGCCACGTCCTTGGCGCGCACCCACAGGAACTGGTCCCCGCGTCGGATTCGGCTCTCGCCCTGCTTGTAGACGGAGATGATGTTGACGGTGAACTTCCACCATTCGCCCGCCTTGTCCGCCTTCAGGATGTGAACCTGGACGGCTGTTGACAGAGCGAGAAAAGTGGGTGAGAGTTCCGGAATTGTTTACTTAATAATGCCACATCATTGGAGAGTATTTAATCTTAATTATACAGTGTATTTTTCGAATAAACAGTTTTTATTGGCGTAACATTCGAGACAAACTAGCGGTACGATAATTAACAGTAATTATATGAGGGCAGGTAATTCTAGTGTTTATATCTCCCAAAATAGACTTTTGATTATTTAATGTCAGTGTAGATAACTGTATGCATAATTATATGACTAAACTTTGTTGTTGTTGTGAATCTGGACAGATGAAAGAGTAAAGTACAGACAGAGAAGTTCCGCATCATTTCATTATTTCATGTTGATACAAAACATGAGGCAGCATTAGGTGAGTTTATCATGGGAATTAAAAAGTAGGAGAGTGCGAGTGCTAGGTGCCAGTGTGTTCCCGGCATTTGAGCATTCCTTCCTTGTGGTGACCTCTGTCCTGTCTGTGTGGCCCAACACATTCTTTTCCTCAGCTGCAGTTGCCATGGCCATTACAGCTGGGAATATATCTGTCAACAATGGAAACTCACAAACGCCTGTCTATGTCATAAATTTCCCCTGTAATAGTTTCTTTTCCGAAATCAAAGTTTCCTAAAACAATGACAAAAACTCCGGAGATAGCAATGGAGCATATTGGGATAACTTGTAAGACATCCCACATTTTTGGAATAGGATTTTTCTTTTTTTTTTAGGAATGGAACAGAAAATGCAGCATTACAATCTTTAAGGTGCAGAAGAACATTTACAATCCCAGTTACTGATTTACTGATCATTGTCCCAAAGACCCC
>NC_055965.1:3012500-3014613 GCF_018492685.1 Alosa sapidissima | reverse complement strand
ACCCCGGACACATTGTAGAGGGCAGTATGGAGGGGTGCAGAGGCATCCACAGAGCTCGTCCAGCACGGATGGGCAGAGTCAGGGCCAGGCCTGGGTGCCCAACAGAGCTGCACTGCAGCAAGAGACTGTCCAGACAATACATCACCACTGTTGTCTCAAAATGTCAGCGATGAGGATGGTGGACACATAAACAAAGCCAACGAGTTTGTGCTCTTTTCTGGTGTTGATGCACCAGCCACAGAAAAAGGTCACTGGCTTACTGGCGTCTGACTCTAACAGGGTTAGGTACATGGTTCACAGTACCTCCAAAAAAACACACCTTTTCAAAGGTATGTTGGTATACATTATGATAGGGTTTGTGGTGCATGCTCAACTTTGCTAAATACTTGATGCAAATGCATCAGTTAGCTAACTAGCTAAGCTTGTATCAATGCTATCGAACTAGCTAAGCTTGTATCAATGCTATCTAACTAGTTAAGCTTGTATCAATGCTAGCTAACTAGCAAACTTGTATCAATGCTAGCTAACTAGCAAGCTTGTGTCAATGCTTGCTGTGCTGTTGTTGGTGCTCATTACTGTAGGTCTCATTATGTCTTCTTCAGGTTTGCATTGTCACAGCGTTCAGATACGCTACACCAAGTGAACCCTCCTTCAGCTGCCTTTGTTAATAGGCTGGCCATTAATGAGTGTCATTGGAGTCCTTGCTCACCGCCACCCGTTCAGCTAAAGAAAGCTCCCCCGTAAACGTCAGCGTTCACCCTGGACGGGAGGATCAGGTGTCGTTTGCCTCAGGTCAGGGACGCCGCAGTGCACACATCCTGGTGCAGGAGCAACTCATCCTCAGCTCAAGGCTGCCCAACAGTCCTTTTCCTCTTCCAGGAACAAAGTAAGCTAGGCAGCTCCTCCCGCTCTCCAGCAGCTCTGAGAGTGGAAGCGTCGTTTGTGAGTTTGTGTGGGCAAGCGCAGTCATTCATGCCTGTGATTTCACAGCGTTCAGTCGATGGAGTTATTGAGTGGGTTCTCTTTCAGGGGCTCATCTCATCTGGGCTGCTGCACAGCATTTGCTCAGCCCTCCATGTTACTAGCACTTCCTGTACAGAGTTGCCAAGGCTGAGCACATTACATACACACACAGACATACACACACACACACACACACCCAGTGCATGTTTGGTTTCAACACCACAGCTGCCGTGGCGATGGATTGCTGTCTCCCTGCATTCTTTTCTCCTATCTTTCTGTGTCTCTCTGCCTAACTCTTTCTCACTCTCTCTCTGTATCTCTGTCCCACTCTTTCTCACTTTCTCTCTCCTTATGCCTCTCTCTTATCCTTGTATGTATTTCTGCCTCTCTCTCTCTCTCTCTCTCTCTCCTCTCTCTCTCTCTCTCTCTCTCTCTCTCTCTCTCTCTCTCTCTCTCTCTCTCTCTCTCTCTCTCTCTCTCTCTCTCTCTCTCTCTCTCTCTTCTTTCTTCTCTCTCCCTCTCTCTGCTCTTAAAGTGGGAGAGTGCTGGGCCTCCAGCTGCCATCAGACAGCTCACGCACATCGCAGCACTCCCGTCTCCAGGGAAACGCACTCTCCTGCTCCCCCTGTGCAAATTGCCAACTTGAGGACGTGCTCAGACAAATTTCACAAAGTGCCCCGTCTCTGTAGCTGTCACTGACATCCCCTACTCGGTTGCCAAGGCCGACATAGGATTTAAAAAAAAAAATGTAAAAAGCGATTTTGCTATTAGAGACTGTGCTGCGATGGAACAGGTGCTGCCGTGCCACTGGCTGTGCTTGGGAAGGACCCAGTGGAATGGCAGTAACCAGAGAGTGTGCAGTGAGTGGCTGCGCTCGGCTACCGTCAGTTGGGCTCGTCAGGGCCAGTGTCACGGCAACGCTCGCCAGGCTGATGAGGTGTTCGCCTGCTGTCAGTTGGGCTCGTCAGGGCCGGTATCACGGCAACACTCGCCAGGCTGATGAGGTGTTTGCCTGCATCACTCAGCAGCCTGCTCTCACGGCCTGAGATTTCCTGTTTTCAGTTACCAGGCTGTAACAGTCACCCATTTTACCGTTAATGCGTCTCGCTCATCTCGCTGTATCAGATGAAAAGCAGTTCCGGCTATGCGG
>NC_055965.1:2970000-3007500 GCF_018492685.1 Alosa sapidissima | reverse complement strand
TGCCTCTGTCAGTGTAGCAGACAGCAGCTAAGAATACAACACAATAATATCACTGCCACATACTTCAAAAATTCACAGTTTGTTAGTGAATGTCTAAGTATAGTGCAGCACGTTGCTGAGGGCTTTTTGTTCTTTTGTTGTTGACGTCCTCCACTGTCTGATTCTCTCTGTGTGTGTGTGTGTGTGTGTGTGTGTGTGTGTCTGCAGGAGAAGCGGCGACTGCAGGAGGAGCAGGAACGAGTCAAGAGGGAAATGGAGGACGAGAGGATCCGACTGCAGCAACTAAAGGTGGGACCCTCGTGACCTTTGACCTTCAATAGGTGCCGTCAAGTAAACGCCACTTACACAAAAGCAAGGCCCAGAAGACATACAAAAGTCCTGCCAAGAGATTCGTTCTCGTCATGGAGGTGTGAAAATCCCTTATGAATGGCTGTATTGGGGCCATATGTTGCACATGACTGCAACCAGCATATGTCACACTGGCTGCCAACCCTAGTTCTGAGCTTACTTTTCGCTGGCATATTTCAGTATGACTCAGCACTATTCGTCACACAAATGCACTAAAATGTGCACACAAGCACATTTGCATGCATGCACATGTACACACATGCAAACACCCAAACACACACACACACACACACACACAAATCACACACATTCTCACATGCTCTTACACTTAGTCATGTTCACACCGTTCCACTCCAACGCTACGTGCATGCTCACAGAGATACACCCTTCCTGAAGGCAGCGGTGAGTCTGCTAAGGCTGGAGATTGTGTTTCCTCCCGCGTGAAGTGTTTTTTTGCTGTGCGACTGTTTACATGTGCGCCTCCGAGGGCCACTTCCCCTATTGTTCCTAATCCGCTCGCAGATTGCCATCCTCCACTTCCTACTGCTGTGTGCTGCTGTGTGTGTGCGCGCCTGCAAACTCCACTACGGCTCCTCCAGAAAGCTCCTCCAAAATCCTCTTTTGTGTGTGTGTGTGAGAAAACAGGAATAATCTAGCAGAGGGGACTGGGTCGGTCTCGTCCTCATATCAATATCACCTTGGGGGTTATTTATCTGTTTTTCTTTGGCTTAATCATGGCCCTTGTTCAAAGCAGTGTTGTCATCGCTTGGTAACTGTTCAAGCTGAATATGGACATCATAAGCAGAACAAACGGAATGTGATAAATATAATAAAGACATGGATGAAGGCTTAATGAATGAATCATGTGTTGCCATGGCACCTGAATAGGGCAGTAACAGTGTGGTGTTTTTCAGGGCAGCAACAACAGTTGCAGCTTTCCTGAGTGCAGAGCACTTCCTGTACCGAGCCCTGAACGCAGGCAGTGGGGCTTGGGTGGGTGGGTGGGTGGGTGGGTGGGGGACTTCACACTCACAGCAGCAACAGAGATAACGCTCAGACGTCAGTGCGTGACTCCAGAAACAGCGCTCTAGTTGAAGTGCTCTCTGTAGCTCGCCTGAGAGCTGCAGAACAGAGGCTACTGACCTTCAAGATGTAATCTCTGATAAACTGTACAAACGTCCTCCAGGCTTCAGTGGGGTGGCGGTCAAGGAGAGTCGGCGCTGGCCAGTGGGCCTCGAGCACCAGAGCCCCCCGAGGGGGAGGCGCAACCTGGGGGCAAGGCGTCAGATTTGAGCCTGTGGCAGAAAAACTGCATCCAGCACTGCAGACCGAGAGCGGACGCAGCCAAGGTTATTTATGGAGCTGTCTGGGCTACCACAGGTGACCAGCACCACTGGGGCTAAGGTGATTCAGCAGAGTGGAGCTCCTAAAGTCCATTGCGTTGGCATTCTTCCCTCCACTCTCTGGCCCCTGTGGGTGTCTGTTGTTGAGAGCTGTTCGTATCTCCTCTCTCACCCATTTTGTCTTGTTTATGCGCTGGACTGTGGCGGCTGGCTGGCTGGCAGCCTGATGGTGCTGCTGCTGAAGGCTGAGCCAGTGACTGGTGATTGACAGAACTGTGGCTGAAGCACAAAAAAAAAAAACAGACTTTCAGCGCACTGTGGGACGCATCTGATCAGTGAGGTGGAGGATGGAAAAACAAGTGAGCAAAGAAGGCATGTGAGGAGAGCAAGCAGAGAAGAACTGCAGAGTTAAAGAGAGGAAAGGAGAAGAGAGAGTGAAACTGAGAGAGTGAAAGAGAGCCAGTGAGAGCAGGACCCTGTGAAAGGCTGTGAGCCATACAGGAAGGAAGTGCTCGCCATGTATTTCCTGGCTGGACTAAGAGAGAGAGAGAGAGATGTTTGAGTTGGAGCTGAGGGCAGGACGTGAGAGGGTGGCCTGCCTGTTTGTTTTGGATGAAAGGAGAAGGGTGCACTGTGACTGCTGGTCTACGGCCCTTAAGTGGAACCAGTCTGGCTGGAAAGGAGAGGAGAGGAGCACATTCTGATGGTGGCAAAGGGGGATGATCTTGATCCGATTGGAGTTAGACTGTAGGGTTGAAGGTGGGGTGTTGCATGTTGCAGCCTCTATCTGCTGATCTGTTGTAGCTTTCAGGCTTGGCCATACTGTATGTACAGTAAGGGTCTCTCTGTGACTTTCCACATCCCACAAATCTGACTGTGTCATTAAACTTTATTTTACACATTTGCCTAATTTATGACTGGCACCTTCCTGCAGTGAAATGTTTGCCACTACTAAGAACCTAACGTCATCATTGTTCATTATTATACACCCCCCCCCCTCTCTCTCTCTTCCCAACAGAGGAAGTCTCTAAGAGACCAGTGGTTGATGGAGGGCCCTCCCTTGTCTCCAGACAGCGCAGGTCCTCGCTCCCCTCTGTGGGGACAACAAGCTCAGGAGATTGAGCAGAACATCGACAGGTACGATCTCAGCAGAGCACATACTGCTCCCATACCACATTCAGGTCCACGAGGACCAGGGTTTGAGTCTGACCCGAGTCATTTCCCCATCCCACCCCATTTCTCTCTCCCACTCGCTTCCTGACGCTCACTCTCCTAATAAAAGCCCCAAAAAACAATGTTTAAAAATGATCAACTGCTATAAAGATAGAAGATGGAGGGTTTGGTGTTTGAGGATGTGCTCTGGGTGCTCTCTCTACTGCAGCCCCTCCATGGCCACTGTGCTCTGGGTGCTCTCTACTGCAGCCCCTCCATGGCCACTGTGCTCTGGGTGCTTTCTCTACTGCAGCCCCTCCATGGCCACTGTGTGGAGGGATGTGAGGGAGCTCAGCTCCTGGTGCTGTGTACTGGGGGGATGTACCTGCTCAGTGCACCGCAGGACTTAGACAAATGGACTAATTAATTAGATTGAGTGTGCTTTGTTCTAAAGGCCTGTCTGCGCTGGTAATTGTGAGGTTGCTGTTGCAATTAAATGGCTTTGTCAGCCCAGTGGCCATGGAAACCACATGCATGGCACACTTCTCAAGTGGCGAAAGGCCCACGCGGCTCCCTGGCTATAAACCAACATGTTTAAAATGTATTTAATTAAGAAGTTTACTGAAGAGCCTGTTAAGGGAGGGATTAAAGGTGTGTGTGTGTGTGTGTGTGTGCCTGTGTCTCTGTGTGTGTGTGTGTGTGTTTAGTTTGCAGGCAAAGACTGAGCGGTTGACTGAAGAGGTGGCGAAGCTGACGGAGGAGGATGGATCAGTGACGTCTGTGAATGACGGACTGACGCGTGACAACAACGAGGTGAGAGGCCAGACTGTGTGAGCTGCTGGGCCCGTAGCTGGATGCTCACTGTTCCTGGTGCTCAGTGGCAAATGACTAGAGGTCTGTGGAATCTAAATGTGACAAAAAAGCACACCTTAATGTGGAGTGAGGAAAAAGTGTGATTTAATATTTTTAATGTACGTGATGTTAGTGGTAAATTACCGCTCCATAACTAGAGTGCTTGGCATTTGAATGAGTGCATAAAGTATTACAAGCAAGACCATGAAAGTGTAATTATGTCTGCGTATAATTATTTCGTTCAGATCTGCCACAGTCATTTTACTGAGCTTGAACAGTTGTTCTGGCCTGCTTGTAGACAGATTATTAATGAAGCTTTCTCTAGCCCTGTGTCTAATACAACAAAATTAAATGGAATATGTCGTCCAGGGTCAATTTAATGCAGATTGCTCAATGCACCATTGAATCCTCACAGGCCATTCTGATGTATTGACTCCCCCTTGTGGCTAATTCAACCTAATTAGGCAATAATGGGCTTGGATGCAAAATGTAATAGTTGTTTACAACTTCATCCCTGCAGAGCATCACTCTATTATGGATGAGTTCTTATTGAACACAACAGAGATTTTTGGAATTAACCCTGAAAGCTGTCCAACAGTGAACCAACATTTAATGAGCACTTAACCGTATGTGTGGTTTGGGGTCACACAGCAGGCCTGCATACAGTTCATGATCAGTGGAGGGTGTGTGAGCAAGACCCAGTGAATGACAAAGGCAGGGACCGCAGCATCGAAGAGCTTGGTTCCAAAACGCTATATCTTCGTTTTTTAAAACATCAAAAAGTCAGGCTGTTTAATTGTGTTTTTTAGGTGATATCAATCAAATTGCAGTTGTGTTGTTTTGATTGAGTAAAGATGAATCAAATGACAATACCCAATTACAATTCTACTGAAATTACTTGGAAAACAAAATGTAAAAAAGGTATTAATGAAAATTCATTAAAATGGTGGATGTAGCGTTTTGGAACCAAACTCTTCATATCTTGTGCTGTCGACCGTCTCCGTAAGGGACAGTCCTCATCCGGTCCACACCAGTGTCCTCCTCTTGTGTCTGATCGTACTGTGTGAAGGCCCTGACCAGGCTCCTGTCCTCTGAGTCTGACGTCCCTCTGTCTCTGTTGTCCCCGTTAGGGTGTCCGCATCATGGAGGACGACAGGACAGGTGAGTGCACGCCATCTGTCAGGCACACCTGTTCTACCTGGTGCCATCTGCTGTCCCCTAAAACACGTCACTGAGGGAGGAAGTGAACAGTCTGGAACCTGTTGAACATCAGCGGCCTCTCACTGCCAGTGTTCCAGCTGTTATTCTAATTAGAGTAATGGACAGGATTTCCATAACGGGGCAACTGTAGCCTGGTGCGGGTTCTGATGTAATGTTTGGGATTGAATGTGTTAAGATGATTAATTCATGTTCCTTTTCTTCAAAGAAGAACCAGCCGCTAAGGAACCGGTTTTACAGAATGGACAAGGAAATGGAACAAGTACGAGCTTTTTTGTCTGAGTAGGCCTTTCTTGTTTTGACTGTGTAGACTCTCTTCTCTTATTTCATCATTCCAGTGTTCTCTGTGAATGTTTGAATGGCCTCACCTTAACATTGGACCCATCAGATACAATGTTATTTAATCAGTTTTACTTTAGGAACAGGATATGTATTGCCAATACACAGCTATGCATTTTTACTACATCATATTCACAGTCAATTGCTAGTTGTAATGCATCTGCATATGCATGCAATGACGTGTCTGGCATGTTTTACTCTTGTTTTGTTTTATTACTGTCAGACTGTGCACTCCTTGTTTTGTTTAATGTGATGCTCCTCACTCTTCCGTTTTGCTTGGTAAGCTCTTGTCCCTCCCGCAGTGTGTTGGTCCTCTAGGATAAGACTTCCTGTTTCAGTATGTAGTTCAGTGGTCCCCAAACTATGGCCCACCACCTCATTTTGAGTGGCCCCCCAAAACATGTCCGTGTATAGCATCTGGCCCGCATGGGAGTACGACATCGTCAAACTATGACCTCCGTAATTACCCCCATTCATTCTCTATGGCGAGTCTTAAAGGGGAACTTGGCAACTATTTCAACGTAAGAAATCATTTGGATGGCAACTATTTCAACCCGTTTAGAAATCATTTGGATGGTTAAATGACCTGTTCCGGTGAAAATGGTGACTTTCCCCGCTGCGCCTAGCGTCCCCAGGCGGAAAACCAACCTTGCAACATTGAGACTTACCGTCCCGGAAAGAGAAGTGAGAAACAAGAAACTCGTTTTAAATCGTGTTTCTTACCTTGTAACATCCACATAGTTCTGCCAAACTTATGCTAACCGTTCGCTAGCTTGTAAACAAATCCATGTGCTTTATCGTTACCTTTTCCCACAGTTTGAAATAGCATAATGCACAATTTCTCCAGCAGAGGGGGAAATCCTGCCAAGTTTCCCTTTAACAGTACACATGCAATACTCTTTTTGTCCACTGGTGGTTATTTTGGCGCTGTTTCGCGTTTGCCATTGAAAACGGAATTAAATGTAGGCCTACCTCAAACAATGTACTGTAAGAGGCCTATGCTGACTGCATAGTGCTCAAAGTATTCTAAAAGTTTATCAATTAATTGTTAATAACTAACTAACTTCTATTCAAGTCATATTTCTGGGACTTTCTGGGATAATTATTTCTATTTTTTATTCACTCGTTTAAGTCGAGTTCAGAAAGTTCTCATCAGGTGATTTCAGATGTTTTTGCCAGCACTTCATAAAACTCTCATAGTTTGAGAACTTTAAATTATTTGTAGGATATTGCTTGTTCACAACTTGAGCTGTGTATGCAAAGACACAGAGTTCAAAGTTCACACATTTTGAATGAAATACTTTTGGGACTCACTGCTAATACTTTTGGAAGTGCTAAAGTCTTTTTATTAGTATTTTACACTGATATGGCATGATGACAACATAAACATAGCTAACAATGGTATTAAATTGCAGTAGCCTATATGATAATGTAATGGAATATTCAACTAAGGTAGGCTTCTGTTGTTCACAGCACTAAGCTATTTATGGTTACTGATATACTCCGAGTCTCTGGCCCTCTCTTACAGCCAGGCATAGTGAGCTGGCCCTCAGTTTGGGGACCACTGATGTAGTTTAATTCAACCACTTGCTTATATTTCATCACAAACTCCAGGAAACTTTGTTCAACCTCACCTCAACTTCTCCTTCAGTTTAATTCAATTATTGTCCTCTGGACTTTAATAAACGTTCTCAACCTCTGTCCTCCGTCCACCATTCATCCTCATGTCGGACTGAATAAGTGCAAACTGTATTCTTTATTGCACTTGAGGTCTATTTGCAGAAGTGATAATGTTAGAGGATGTGATATCTACTGGCAAGAGCACTTCAAGTTCAGAGAAAATGGCTAGCTGCAATTTCCACTCAATTTCACACTCTCTTCTCTCTCTATTGATTTTTTTTTTCTTAGTGGAGGTGGGAGCTGAGGAGGATGTGAAGGCTACCTCGGTCGCCCCGGTGATAGCTGAAGAGAAGGGTCCTAATGGCGAGGTGGCCACAGACATGCCTGCTCCTGAGGCAGAGGCTGTGCAGCCTTCTACCGAGATCCAGAGAACTCCAGAAGAAGCTGCCGTCATGGCAACATCAGCGTCACTTTCGACGTCTGCTGCAGAAGGGAGTGGAGCTCAGGAGGTGATGCCCACATCTAACGGCCCAACCAGCAAGCCAGTTGTCATGACGTTCCTGGGCTTCAGTGATGCAGAGAAGGGTGAGGGTGAGGGCGTGGGCGTGGGCGTGGACGATGACGGAGGGGCCATCATGAGGGCGGAGAGAGTGATCATCATGGATGAGGGAGAGGAGGCGGAGGCTGAGGTGGAGGTGGAGGATGAGCCCGAGAGCCACACAGTGGCATCTGAACCCCCAGCGGCTGAGACCTCCACTGCCCCAGAGAACCAGGAGCCAGAGGCCACAGACGCTGAAGCCCAGTCCAGCACAGAGGCCCCTGCAGAGGCAGAGAAGGATGCGGAGGCAGAGGTCACTGAGCCAGCCGAGCCGGCGGAGGCAGTGGAGGCAATGGAGAGAGGGGAGGATGGAGAGACGCCCAGCGAAGCCCAAACTGAGCCAGAGACTGCAGAGGCCACCGCTGACGAGGCGCAACCACAGCCCCAGCCCACAGAGGGCGCTGTTGTGTACTCCCCGGCTGTACAGACCACCCCTGCAGCTGCAGCTGAGGACAAGAGCCAGCAGCCGGACACCCACGAGCTGAAGAGAGAGGAAGGCAAGAAGGCCGTTCTGGCCACTGACCCGGCTACTGATCCTGCCCCTGTCCCGAGTTCCCCAAGCCAGTTCCAGGAAGTGCCTCTGGACGACGCTGCCACCAAAGCCTCGTGTCCGGAGCTGCTGGCTGAACAGGAGCCCCTGCTGACCCCCAAAACGGCCCCTCCGACAGACGCCTCCGCTCCACGGCGAGCCGAGGGGGTAGATGCCCCCAAACAGAAAGCCTGCCAGTGCTGCTCCGTTATGTGAACCCCAATACTCCCAGCACCCCCCACTCACACACACCCCCTCACACACACATCCATATCTCTCCTTTCTCTCATCCCACCCCGGCCATCTTATCAAGACTGTTATTCAAATGCCTTATCTACTGCCGCTCTCCTCTCTCTGCTGGGCCTCAGGGGACAGGAGAGGCCACTAAAGGCCACCAGTCTCTGCTATTGTCCTGAGGCTCCTTTTGTTCTCCCCGCCGGCCCTGCGAGGCCAGAGAGACCTGCTCTGCCGCGTCACTGCTGACCACCTCCCGTCCGAGCCGCTCCTTCATCTCCTCTGAAGCCCTCCGGCAGGACTGCCCTTGCTCGCTCGCTCGCTCACTCACTCACTCACTCACTCACTTCAAGTGCCCCACTGTCATAACTCACAGCTGAGTTGAGTTGCTTTGTGCCCGACAGACTACAGTAGGGTAGTAAGGGAAGATGATTGATTATATTTTTGAAAGTGATTCTGTTTTGCCTCCCGAGGTGTCTGTGCGGTTTTGGAGCGGTCAGTGCAGGTCTGTTCCCTGGAGCTCCCTGCGTCTGTGCTGGACATGACTCTGTTGGGCGGGGATGGCACGGAGGGACACCGGAGGACTGAAACTGCCCCTCCCAGAGATCATGTGGACTTTTGGCATGGCGACTGTGAGGGCGCGGTCAGGGACTGATGATGTGCCACGCCCGTGGACCCCTCCACTCTCCCTCTGAAGTGTGGCGCTCTTGAGGCATCGTCACTTTAAAGATCTTCTGAACTGACCCCGACTCTTTAAAGATCTTCTGAACTGACACCCCGACTCTTTAAAGGTCTTCTGAACTGACCCAGACTCTTTAAAGGTCTTCTGAACTGACCCCGACTCTGTTTGGAGGCGCTGCAGTGCTGGTGCTGTGCCTTCAGTATTGCGCTCACATGACGTTACATCACACACTGTGAAGGCAGAGATTTCTGCACGACTGTCCTGTCACTTCTTGAGCCGTTTCATCCTAAAGCACAGTCCACTCTCTAAGGGCCTGGACACACTTATGTCCACTCCCCACAGGCCTGGACACTCCATGAATCATTTGAGGGTCTTATGTGGGTTCTTTCAAGAGGGCTGACACTACGGTGTTATACTTGGACACCATGTGATTTTGTTTGATTCTATTTTTGTTTTTTGTTTTTCATTTTAAACTGAGAATATTTTAATTGTTTTGTCAAATGATTGCTTTGAATTGCACCAAATGGAGAGTAGAAGTTGAACACAAAAGAACAAGGATTTTCTTGCAGTGAGTGTTTATGTGTAGCGCCCAACCTAGATGAGGGAGTGGTGCATTTTTATTGTATGGAATATTTGCTCTGCAATAGGTTACTTTTTGGAATGAAAGAAACTATGTGAATGTTACACAATATCAATGTATTGACTGCTTTGGCAACTGAGAAACATTGTGCAAGTGTGTGTGTGTGTGTGTGTGTGTGTGTAAGTCTGTGTGTGTATTTTTTTAACATTGACCTGTATCCACTTGTACAAATTGTAAAGTGTTGTTTATTCTGATGTAACTACAAGTTGACAGCTATCACTGAAATAAGCATCAAATTCTTCGTTCATAATATAATGGAGATGTCAAATGCAAGGTGAAAATATATATTTTTTTCGGTCATCATTCAGAACACTCTGCAATTGTGTGACTTTGTTTACCCCAGCACAAGATGGATGACTCCCTCCTGAGGAGAAAGTTGTTGGAAGCATTACGGGGTGTACTAGGTGATATAGACTGCAGGGGCACCCTGCTAGCGAGATGTCTGCTCCATTGTTTTGGGCTGGAAATCAGCTCAGCCTGCTGCGGATGCCAAAGATATGTGGGTCTGTGGGTCTGCTCAGAGGATTACGGCTGCAAGCCCACATTTCTACTGTGCCATTCACTGCAGCTTTACGTGTGAGACAAACCAACAGTGTGTTTAATTGCATGCCTTGTGTATGGGCGGAGGAGTCAGGAGTGGGTGGGGTGAGAGACTGTTAGGTGTGTGTGTGTGTGTGTGTGTGTGTGTGTGTGTGGTGTTAACCTGTATGCATTAGGAGAGGAGGGATTTAGAGTGTTGGTAGGCAGGTTGGGACTACAGTAATACATCACCAGCACCGTGTGTTTATATGTGACTGACTGACTAAAGTTCTGGACCCTCAGTTGTGAGCGAGAGGATCTCCAGTGCAGGTAAAGTGTGTGGAGTTTTAATTATTCCTATTACTTATTTACCAACTTGAGTTTCACTGTACATGTAGCTGCAGAATTATTGACCTCCATAATATTACAATCCACTTAGCTGGCCTACGAATGTAAGTATGAGGTTTGCAAATATGTGTGTATGCTCCAAACACAGACCAACTTACTTTAAACAACATTAGTGTCCAGCTGTACTGGTCATCTACTACACCCAAAGTGTGTAGATCTGTTATGTCTGGCTATACATTGTAATTTGTGTTATTCGCTTTATTTATTTATTATCACTTATATGCACATTCACATGGTCAAAGCAAATGGTAAAATGAAATAATGCAACATAGATTAAACCACACACTGTACATGTGAGAGTTAGGGGGAATGCACTCTTTTTACTGTCTTAAAGATGAATGAGTTGGTGTTAAACACAGTGATTTAACTACACTTTAGTAATAGCTCTGCAGCTTGTCTTTCATACAGTGTTTTGTGAGGAGAGGGAATACTGATGGGCCAATTTTAATCCCGTTATGGATATTAATCCAAACCTAATTGAATTACAGTGCGTGGCACCTGCTTAGCTTCATGCTGTTGTGGGAACAGAGGAAATTTATAACTGCCAATATTGAAACAGAAACTTGCAATGCATCATTGGGAACATGTGCAATGCTAATTTAGCATCAGTTGGACAGATTCTGGATGTTCATCTACTGCTTAGCAAAATGCAATAAAATCAATACACAAGCAAAGTATTTTTAGTTCTTCCAATATATGGTGAATACCATGTAGGAATCCTTTTATGAAATACATTGTCAGCCCACCATGGGAATTTGAAAACAGACAATAGCAGTTTTCCACCCTCTGGCTAGCGGCGCTTAATGGAAGTAAAGCTGTAACATTATCCTTGTAGTTAATTTTCCACCGACTCCTTTAAAAGTGCCGCAGAATAACTCTTCCCCCATTCCTGCGAGATGAAAAGAATATTTTCGGAGGGATGGAGTAACCTTGTTACTCATTCCTCAATGCAAATATGAAATGAACTGCAGGGGAGAAAAGCAGCAGTCAATAGCTGAGATTAGACTGGGATACATTTGCTGTCACTGAACTATGCACACACACAATAATAACGTGTGCTTCAAATACACAACCACGACTTCACACATGAGTTTATGAACTTCTAGTCTTTTTACTCTATGAACTTAGTTTTATAGCCATGAATAATTAATTGATTTGCCCATTTTAATGAACTGAAGCCAGTTTCACTGGGCCCTGTTCTGCATATTTGGATAAAGAGGGAGAGCAGGCTTTGCGTTTGGGTTGGCTGACCTCAGCATGGGCCTGTTGTTCCCAGCCAGACCCTCAGCATGTGGAGTTGCAAGGGCTAGGACGCCATGTCCCTCAGATTTGGGGTGGGGCGGCCAGGGTAGGTGGGACAGCGTGGTCACATGTGGCGGCCATTTCATCACCAGCGGTCTGTGGCCTACATTCCTTCGCTAATCATCCTCCCCCGAGTGTCTGCCAAAAAACCTGAACGGGTCAGTGAGCAAAGAACGTTTGTTTTTGTTTTGGTTTGTCCCTCCAAATGTTCTGTGACTGAGAGATTGGAGGGGAGCATAAGGACATGCATCAGAGTGAGTGACAGAGGCTGTCTGAAGTTATTGAAAAACTGAGCGTGATATATGAATGCAGACAAGTGGACATTGTGCAGTGGGATGTCACACAGAGGAGGATGCAGGAGAGAGGGATGAAGAGAGAAGATGAGGTGGAGTGAGCGAAATAAGGAATAGAGTGGAAATAAAACTGAAGACTCAGAAAGTTCATGGTGGGGGCAGAGATTATTTGTGTGTGTGTGTGTGTGTGTGTGAGAGAGAGAGAGAGAGAGAGAGAGAGAGAGATGGAGGTCATATGCTGAGATCTTGAGAGTAGCAATAATGAAAGACCTGAACTAAAAAAGGAAAGTGGGGATTGAGGTTTGCCAGAGAGAGGGATTTGGAGTGACCGAGGCTGACCGGGACGGGGGTATGAGCATGAGGAGGCCTGGCGGTCAGCAGGTCGACACGGCCATAATACCGTATAACGCGCAGGGCAGTGCACTGAGCTGTTCTCAAGAGCTGTAAGCTGATTAAAGGCTGCCGCGATTCAGCAGGAAACTTCCCATGTTGCTCTGGCCTCCTGAAGCTCTCTCCCCTCAGCAG
This sequence comes from Alosa sapidissima, assembly GCF_018492685.1. Taxonomy (NCBI): domain Eukaryota; kingdom Metazoa; phylum Chordata; class Actinopteri; order Clupeiformes; family Clupeidae; genus Alosa; species Alosa sapidissima. The sequence continues at coordinate 2,994,898 of NC_055965.1, read as the reverse complement.
ACGAGAGTCGCGGACGGACGCCTCACCTCAGTGGACAGGGCAGATTAACACGCTGTGCCCACATAATCACCCACTCGTACAGCCACATACTGTATCACACCAGGGATGGGCCAAAAAAAAAAACGAAGGGAATGTGGGAACCTTCCGTGTCTGACCTCAGTCATATTTAACATTTTCTTATTAGGGGAGCAGCTCAGCAGGAATAATATTTCTTCCAATCTGTCTCTGGCGCTCTCTGTGATTGGGGCCTTTTCAATATGGATTAGGTGATCTAATTAAAAGCTCCAAATCCTTCGCTAGCAGAGCAAATTGAGGACCTACACATGGGGAATATGTAATGGATAAGCCTGGAGCATCAGGAGCATAGAAGAGCATCCATTGGGAACAGTGCTTAAAGTCAGGCTGGGGAGACACATGCTTTTACATGACACAATAGCACAAGTGCTGGAGGAGGGGGTTATGCAGCTGAAATGATCAAGAGATCGGTGTGCACTTTCTGCACTCCCTGTTCCTTTGTTCACTTTTTATGTATGCTTTTGTATTTCTGCACTGTGTGTGTGTGTGTGTGTGTGGGTGTATGGGTGTGTGTGTGTACTGTATGTGAGTCTCTGTGTGTGTGTGTGTGTGTGTGTGTAGTATTTCAAAGTTGGAAAAGTTGAAAACTTTGTGGTGCCCTGCATATATCAATCTTGCCAGTGTTCTGCATGTTTAGATTGACTGCCTGCGGAGAACTGGAATTTTAACAACCCCTTGGCTCCACGTCAACCAATCAAAGCAGGACAACAAGGCACGACACCATGGCGACAGACTCCATGGCCAGCCCCCAGAGCACCGATTCCCTAGACGAGCGGGTCAGCGAGGCATACTCGGCCGCTGATCTGGACTCTCTGTCCGACGGAGAAGCTCCCAAGACAACTGAGGGGGAGTCCAACTGTGCGGAGCCCACTGATCCTCACACCGAGGCAGTGGACGGTCCTGGAGGGACTGGTGATGGTCACTCGGTTCCTCCCTCAGACACTAACAGCACATCACTTGCTGAGGGGGTCACTGGGGCAGACGGTCAGGTCACCTGTGTGAAGTCTGTGAGTGGGAAGGGTCCGGTCCTCTCTGGGGATTGTCCACCTACGCCTCAGCTGGAGGGGACCGACCAAACTGAGGAGGGTGAGGTGAAAGAAGGAAGCCAGGAAGAGGCAGCGCCACCCTCTGTCCATGCTGTGGAGACCCCAGAAGAAGTAGATAGTGAGCAGCAATCCACCAACAGCTCAGAACCAGTTGAGCAAGCTGAGGGTCATGCATATGAAAAGGAAGGAGATCTGACTGAGCGTGGACACACCCTGATGGATGCGTCCAACCCACAGGAGGTTTCAGGGGTAACAGAGGATCCCTCAGATGAAACTGGACAAGAGCCACTGGACGCACCCGACTCTCCGGTCTTCCTGTCTGACGGCGGCATGGACGCAGGTGACCTAAGTGTGGACCGCCAGCCTCTGGACTTCAGTTTGGCGCGGGAGCAGTGGGTCAGGCGGGACAGCACCAGCGGCAAGGCCCCGACGCCGTCCGGCTCCCGGCGGTCATCTGTGTGTCGCCCCCTAGACCTGCCCACGGCTCTGACCAGCCAGCTGCCCCTGGCTGAGGAGGCACCGATTGAAGCTGATGCTGCTATAGCAGCAGGTGACCAGCAGGGGGAGGAACAGCCACACAGCCCATCTGTGCTCAAGGAAAACCAGGAAGGGCAACAGGTGTGTGAGGAAACTCCACCCATGGAAACTGTTGCCAGGAAGTTGGCCAATCAGGTGGCAGAGAGCTCTGGTGCCAGCCCTGTTGTGTTGAAAGAGCCTTTGAGAGAGGCCGGAGCGGAGGAGGAGGGAGAGGGGGAGGGAGAGGGGGAGAGAGAAAGTGGACAAACAAACGGAGAACAGACGGCTGCCAGCACTCACACGGCTGAGGCGCAGGAGGAAGGACGGGCAGAGGGAGTGGACGGCCGCTGTACAGAAACAGCACAACTCAAAGGAGGAGCTAATGCTGCTGGTCCACTGAAGGCCTGCAGGATGGAGGACCCGTACGACGACAACCAGAGTGACAGCGGCGTCTCGGCCGACTTCTCGGCAGAGGTGTCCACCAGAACCCCCTTGTCCGACTCTCCCGAGCCCTGCAAGCCCCCGGCCAACGAGACCCCCATCGAGCGGGAGATCCGCCTGGCGGCCGAGCGAGAGCAGAGCCTGCGGCAGGCCCGCGGCCTGAGCCTCTCGGACAAGGAGCAGGAGTTTGTGGACATCCCTATCCGGAGGCCCATCCTCTCCCAGACACTGCCGCCCGCCAAGACGGTCAAGGACAAGGGCAAGGAGCGGCAGTTCGCCGGGAAGAAGATGCAGCGCGAGATCAGCCAGGAGACGCAGCGCGAGCAGGACCTGGTCCAGCTCGGACGCGTGCAGGGCTTCTACGAGAAGGGCACCGTCCGGCAGCTGCGCGAGAGGAAGCTGCTCTTCGAGGCCTTCCAGCAGCCCCAGGAGATGCCCACCAACGCCGGCGCCAGCCAGAGGACCGCGTCGGTGTCAGCGAGTGACCTGTCCACCCTGGAGGCTCTGGGCGACGAGTCGTCCGCCTCCTCCACCTGTGGTAGTGAGCGGAGGCACAGCCTGGAGCTTCTCTCCCCGCGGCAGAGCCACGCGCCGGCCGCCTGCGGGCCGGGCCTGTCGGAGGGCACCAGCAGCCAGATCATCATCATGGAGGGTCACCACATCTCCCAGATGCCCCTGTCGTACCCCGAGTGGACGCCACACACTTCCCCAGGCCATCTGACCGAAGAGCAGGCGGTGACCGTAGTGGACGCTGGGACGGTAGCGGCCGCTCCCTCGCCACCCTACGTGAAGACGGAGCAGGAGGAGAGGGAGGGGGAGGGGGAGGAGGTCAACTCGGTCATGGTGCGGGAGAACCCCTTCTTCAAGCTGCGCTCCTCCATGTCCATGCGGCCGGAGGTGGAGCGGGACATCCGGCAGGCCCAGGAGCGCGAGAGGGAGCTGCGCAAGCAGAGGACCAGCCTGTACCAGGGCTCAGTGGGGGCGGAGGCGGGAAGCAGCCCGACACAGAACACCCACAACGGACCCGCTCAGACCTGCTCTTCAGGTGAGGGCTTCAATTTATCTCTGTCTGTGTGTGTGTGTGTGTGTGTGTGCGTGTCTGTTTGTGTGTGAGCGAGCGAGAGCAAGAGAGGCACTATGGTGTGACTTTGTGACTAAATTGCCTTAAAAAGTTCCATTACGTCTCTCCGTAAAATGAAAGACACCAATTTTCTAGACCACTTAAGTTTAGTAGAGCTTCAGGCCAATTCTGCCATTAATGCAAAATATTCTCCATTTCATTATGCAACATCAGCGTAGATCGGATGGCTGGCTGACTTCACCTAAATTGACTACATGTATGAGAGGAGGCATTGGGTGATACTGCACCTCTACCGCAAAGAAATAGAGGACGGAATAAATCACAGGGTGTTAATCAGAATCGTCCAACTTAAATCATTTAATTTCACACCTGAACTGCAGAGTGTGCAAAGATGAACGCTTATTGATGGCCCTTCGTTCTGAACTCTATAATAACCGTGATCTCATGATCTACAGTAATGACTATTTATGCAACCCTCCACACCTTGAGCCCTGTTATCTAGCTCCACCTCTATCTGACGGAGACCCTCTAATAGCGGAGCTTGCAGGGTGAAGGTTTGGTCTGTCAGCTCTTTGGAGTGGACGCTGCAGTAGCAGGGCATTGAAGAGAGTGGAGGCGAGAGGGGAAGTGTTCCTTATTGAATCAGGGGCTAATCGATGGCCTCCGCTGTAGCGTCTGCTTCACTCTGTCATCTCCCACTGCCATGTTAATTCATCACTGAACACTTACTGGGCAACACCTCCACAGATTGGGTTTCCTAATTCCTTTTCTGCTGTCAGGCCTGTCACCCGTGCTCAAGTAAGTGTGGGAGAAACAATCGTGGGACAGCCTTGAAAGGCCATATATCTCAGCAAGCCTGGCCTCTTTTATGCCTGGTCACCCTGTGTCGCCTTCATCTCAGTACAGTTTCAACAGTCCGCCCCTTCCTCAACTGTTGCTGCAAGCTTGCTGAGTTCAGCTGGCAAGCTGGCCTTTTATTGTTAAAAGGATAATATCCTTTGGCTGCTTAGTGCAGGAACTCTAATGATATTAAGACCTTTCAAATAGTCTTTCAGCCCCATTTCCCACAGAGCACACATTCATATAGACTCTACTTCCTGTTTCATTTCTCCCCTGAGACTGTGTTCCTTGTGATAAACATTGTTTTCTATGCAAAGCCCAGTTATTTAAGTATTATCAGCTGTGGTGTAGTCACCATATTAAACGATAAGCAATAACCACACTGACAGTTGCCACAGGTGGTGTGTGTTTGTGTGTGTGTGTGTGTGTGTGTGTGTGTGAGTATGTGTGCATTCATGTGTGGGTGTGACAAAAGTGCTGAACAAAGTATGGATCAAGACAGCATGAAGGGTGTGTGTGAAGCATGAAGGGTGTGTGTGAGAAATAAAAAATCTTTCAGACAGTTTCTGTGGTGCGTGACCTATGCTCTTTACTGGACGTTACCATGTCAGGTGCCTCCATTGTAACAAGCTGAGGTGGAGCTGGCTGTGAATGCTAGTAAAACCCTTAACCCTTAGCTGTAACCTCTCTCTCTCTCTCTTTCTCTCTGTAATCAACACCTATAGCCCAGTACTCCCTTGGTAAGACTGACCTCACAGTGACCAGACCCCAGACAGACACAACTCACAGGGAGCAAACGGAGGTAAGACCGACACACACACACACACACACACACACACACACACACACACACACACACAAACATGTGTACATACACACACACACAAACATGTGTATGTACACACACGCACACACACACACACACACACTGCTCCATATTGTGTTCTTATTCTGCCTATCATTTCATTGGATCATTTTATACCTTATATGGCAGCTACTGTCATGTACAGTGCTGTCATGGTTTATTGCATCTAGATATTGCTGAACAATATCCTGAGCAATATCCTTGAGCTTTGTGACAGGGATGTAATTGTGGAGCTGAAATCAATAAAAAGAAACATGAAACCCTATTACCTCTACCTACAGTCTTCAGGGTATGCTGCATTTACAGCCTTCCTCCAGCACAGAGCCCTCTTAGATTCAAACTTCTCCATCAAAAACTTTCTGCACTTTGTTGCAGTCCTAGATAGCAAACATACACTGGGACGGAACTGGGCCATACCTACCACAACGTCCGGCACGGATCTGCATAATGGACCTGATCCGGCGTCCAAACGCACATCGGTCCAAAATTGGTCTGGATCTGTTTGATGAATCTGGTGCCAATAATGGCTAAGACTGGCCCGGTTCCGTATGATATACTGACGTGTTCCAGATCTGCTTATCATATGCAATACGGGTCTGCTTATTGTGTGTGTGGTATGGACCCGTTTATCAGATATCAGCCGGCTTTCTTTGACATGTGAAATGTGATTGGTAGCCTAATTAATTATCCTGAAAAATCTGTTTGCTACACATTTGCTAGCAGGTTCGTTATAGGTTCACCAAGGCTAAAGTTTGTTTTCTCAACAGCTCAACTGATAAACATAAGCTAGGCTACAAACACAATAGGGAGGTAAAAAAAAAGTTTACACATAAGTGTCTTATGTTTTTATTCAACAACCTGGCTGTAGAAGTGCAATCCCAGACAAAGTTGAAGTCGTGTTAATTCCACTGTTCCCATCGATATTCAGGCTGTCTCTCAGTCATCTCCATATGGTCAATCTGAAACAACACAAAATAAACATTAGCCATTTATTCCTTTTTGAAAATAGGCTAAGTCACAATTACACTCGTTTTTTATCATCAGTGATCCTGTTAGCGTTATCACTGTTTTTTCCAAAATAGTTATTGTGATTGCTGTTTTGCTCAAGCTAAGCTAGCCTATATTGCTGGAAAATAATAGGCCTAGTATAACCTTACAGTAAAGTGATCAATCGCTCGGCTGCTTGTTGTTAGATAAGAGATAAAAAGCAGATAGCCTACCTTGAAAAGTTGGGCTGCGTCCTAGTCCAACCCCAGGCTGGCCAATCATGTCAAAAGATTGATAGTGAGCAAACCAAAGATCCTTGATTAATGTTACTGCTTGGACTTCTGCATGCGTGGCAAGAATATGGGGTTGTCTCATACTGTTTGATCTGACACAAACAACAATTGACTACTTTTACCACTGCTATGCTAGGTAATAATAAAAATAATGAAACAAGCATATGATCAATATTGAAATCAAATCAGTGTTTTGTATTTTAAACGCATCTCCTGACTTCCAGTTGAGTTGAAATCGGACCTGGGACAAATCTGTAAACAGGTGATAAAACAGCATTGCTAGCAGAGCTGAAACCTCTATCAGGAGCAGACCTGGTCCACAGTCAGATACCGTATGTCCGCTACAGGCAGATCTAAAGGCTTTTATGCGGATCCGGCCCATAGGAAATTGCTATCTGGGGTGGAACACCAAAGTACTGTAGCATTCTAAGTAACACCCTGGGCAAACCCTGTCCTGGAATCTGTGGGTGCTGTCACACGAATAGATGCCGAGCCCTTCACCCAGACAAAAGAATAAGTGAGAGCCTTGTCCCGAGTCCCAGCTGGGCTTCAGCAGCTTGAGGTGGAGGTGATGCATTCAGATGGAGGTGAGTGAGCAGCAATATCAGCCCTGTTGGCAGGAGCCAGAGATTACAGACAAACAGACAGACAGACACATCACCCTTAACCTCCCTGTGAGGGGTCCACCTGGGTGCACTTATGGGTCCTCTTATGTGGTCAAATATGCACTTCCATCTTCAAGGGGGGAAAAGGACATGGTCCAGATAGAGCAGACCTTCAACCAATAATATATGAACTCATCACTGATTAATTTATCGCTGACTCAGGGGAGGATACATCTGACTGTCTGAGTTGGCTTGGCTTTATTAATGCCTTGTTCCTTTTTTACTCAGGCCCTGAAAAGTCCCTTCGGTGTTGTCAGGACCCCTCGGCAGAAGACTCCACTGGTGCAGCGCTGGGAGGCGGGAATGGTCAACGGCCAGGAGGACTGACCGCAGCGCGAGCGCGCACTGTTGGGGGGCACGGGAGCGCCAGGATACTGGGAATGCCTTTTGGGGATGTGGGAATACTGGCCAGCGGGCATGTTGGGACGCTGGATTGGGAATGGGACTGTTTAGGAGCGGTGGAATTTTGGTGGAATTGTGTGAATGTTAGAAGAACGTTCCGGCTCCTAACTCCAGTGCCATCAGATGGTTAGTGACTCCACAAATGAAAGCCTGCAGCAGCCCAGGCCACAGCTGTAACAGGTTGCAGGGTACCCTAGTGTTCAGCCATCACAAGAACATTCTCTTCCATGTTCTTTTTTAGCTTACTATACCTGTAACAAGCTACAGTCAATTAATTATGACATGATTACTGTAGAACTCCTTATTCATCCGTGCAATAACTTTAACAAGTACATAACTTATTTAACATGAGTAGATATTATATTGTCATGAGTGTAAAATTACAACATACTAATGTTTCAAGATTAGCTGTCAGTTGGACCAGATTGTAATTATGTAAAAGGGTGCACATGAAATACACCTCTGTATATAATGCTGGTGGTTCAGCATTAAAGATTACTAATGATGATAACAAATCTCTCAGTAGAGCAGCTGAAGGAACAAAATATTATCTGTAATAAATCAGCTTTCTTTGCCAGCTGTCTGGTTATGTTCCTTTGCTTGTTGTTTTACCGCCATACTTGTATTTCACCTCAGACCAAGGGAGGCACACAATGGAGCGGTTAGCGATAGCTTACATGACGCTTATGAATCCCTCAGAAGTCCAGCGTGCCCAGTGTGTCTGAGAGCAGCCCAGTCATTACCGCATGGCAACGCCACTCCTCCCACACTGCCTATTGTTCTCCCAGCTCATTAATATCAGGGAGTTGTGCCATTCAAGGCATTCAAATCCTTCTTAGTGGCCCTGGGGATCAACGGTCAGGGCTGTTTCACGTCTGAAAAAGTGTCCCTGTGAAGTGGTGATTGGTGATTTCCGTGTGATTGGCAGAGGGGCTTCTGTGGAGACCGACCAGGGTTGTGCACAATTCCCATTGCAATTCTGCTTCCTGTTTGCTACCTCAATTGAAATGCAAGTGAAATTCAAGAATTGAATTGGAATTAAAGAGGCAGTTTCAATTCAATTCTGGAATTTTGCACAAGCCTGGTGGAGACCGGACTGGGTTTGGGAGGAGGGGACCTGGGAAAAGTTCCAGTGTAGTGAGTGAGATCAGCACACCACGCTTTAGTGAATTCTCCAATCCTCAATTAATAATTGAATGCCTCATTAAGACGACGTGTGTGTGTGTGTGTGCGTGTGTGCGTGCGTGCGTGTGTGCGTGCGTGCGTGTGTGTGTGTGTGTGTGTGTGGTAAGCTCAGAGATCTGCATAGGAATTCTAATAAAAAGCAGCACCTAAAGCCTGTTTAAGCAATGCAACATACTGTGGACAAATTAAATCATTCTGACTCAGTGGAAGATAGCAGGCAAAGGCTAACATCTTACTGTAAGAATAATTCAGTAGGCTACTTCATGAGAGGCAAAAAAAATGGCCAGATTGAGATGCTAGATCACTTCTCTTAAATGCTCCAGTCACATGGTAAGGATGGCTCTCGTTTCCTGAGCAGTGCCATCCAATCATGAGACTGCTGCAGGCCAGAATTTCCCTGACACAGCTAAGAATGTGTCAATTTTCACATGACACAAAGTATATGATATGACACATAACCATATGGACCATGTGAGGGATTGCGTTATGAATTTCAAATAGCCAGTTATATGAAATGTACCGCATTTCCACTCCCCAGTGTGTGTGTGTGTGTGTGTGTGTGTGTGTGTCTGTGTGTCTGTCTCTCTCTCATGTCATCCCCTGCCTTTGTGGCAGTGATGGCTACTGTGGGCTATGCTCTGACTCACCTGGTTTGCTCCTTTGTGTAAAAGAGAGAGTGAGTAAATGAGAGGTAGAAAAGGATAGAGAGGGAGAGAGGGAACGGAGGAGGAAGAAAATAAGAGCTAGTTATGAGTGCTTTGCATACATACATTATCAGCTGTTCAAGGGTGCCCATAAAAGAGGGTGAAGGGAGTGCCTTTGTCTTTGCATGCCAGAGGGGAAGAGTCTGTTTTACATTTGTCCTGATTGCTTTGATCTGAGAAATGGCATGGCCTTTGGTTGCTGTCTTCCCCCATAACGAAGGGGTTGACATCTGGCCTTCAAGCATCTGGACACTCTGCACCCTGACCGTGCCACAGGGCAGCAGTCCCATGACCACTGGGTGGGGAGTATAACAGCTTATTCAATGTATTAATAAAAGATGGTATCACGAGATGATCAAATCTACAGTACTGTGATGGAACACCTCCCATTTATAGTGAATGTAAGTAAGCTTGAAATAGGCTTTACATGTTTCATGAAGGGCCAGTGGGGGCTTAAGATTCCATTGATTATTACTGTGTGATAAATGAATGTAGGAGCAGGGGCCTTTAGCACCTGCCTAATGGAGGTTGGTTTGCTAGGGGGTGTCTATGTCATTTAAAATATTTAAACATTTAAAATAGCAAGTACATTTTTTTAACAGATAAATTATTTGTGCGACATTTGTGTTTTTCTTACTATCTTGACCAAAGACTCTTCTATCTAAACCCTAAAACCCACAGCTACAGCAAAGACTCTTCTATCTAAACCCTAAAACCCACAGCTACAGCAAAGACTCTTCTATCTAAACCCTAAAACCCACAGCTACAGCAAAGACTCTTCTATCTAAACCCTAAAACCCACAGCTACAGCAAAGACTCTTCTATCTAAACCCTAAAACCCACAGCTACAGCAAAGACTCTTCTATCTAAACCCTAAAACCCACAGCTACAGCAAAGACTCTTCTATCTAAACCCTAAAACCCACAGCTACAGCAAAGACTCTTCTATCTAAACCCTAAAACCCACAGCTACAGCAAAGACTCTTCTATCTAAACCCTAAAACCCACAGCTACAGCAAAGACTCTTCTATCTAAACCCTAAAACCCACAGCTACAGCAAAGACTCTTCTATCTAAACCCTAAAACCCACAGCTACAGCAAAGACTCTTCTATCTAAACCCTAAAACCCACAGCTACAGCAAAGACTCTTCTATCTAAACCCTAAAACCCACAGCTACAGCAAAGACTCTTCTATCTAAACCCTAAAACCCACAGCTACAGCAAAGACTCTTCTATCTAAACCCTAAAACCCACAGCTACAGCAAAGACTCTTCTATCTAAACCCTAAAACCCACAGCTACAGCAAAGACTCTTCTATCTAAACCCTAAAACCCACAGCTACAGCAAAGACTCTTCTATCTAAACCCTAAAACCCACAGCTACAGCAAAGACTCTTCTATCTAAACCCTAAAACCCACAGCTACAGCAAAGACTCTTCTATCTAAACCCTAAAACCCACAGCTACAGCAAAGACTCTTCTATCTAAACCCTAAAACCCACAGCTACAGCAAAGACTCTTCTATCTAAACCCTAAAACCCACAGCTACAGCAAAGACTCTTCTATCTAAACCCTAAAACCCACAGCTACAGCAAAGACTCTTCTATCTAAACCCTAAAACCCACAGCTACAGCAAAGACTCTTCTATCTAAACCCTAAAACCCACAGCTACAGCAAAGACTCTTCTATCTAAACCCTAAAACCCACAGCTACAGCAAAGACTCTTCTATCTAAACCCTAAAACCCACAGCTACAGCAAAGACTCTTCTATCTAAACCCTAAAACCCACAGCTACAGCAAAGACTCTTCTATCTAAACCCTAAAACCCACAGCTACAGCAAAGACTCTTCTATCTAAACCCTAAAACCCACAGCTACAGCAAAGACTCTTCTATCTAAACCCTAAAACCCACAGCTACAGCAAAGACTCTTCTATCTAAACCCTAAAACCCACAGCTACAGCAAAGACTCTTCTATCTAAACCCTAAAACCCACAGCTACAGCAAAGACTCTTCTATCTAAACCCTAAAACCCACAGCTACAGCAAGGCATTAACACACACGTCAATGACACCAGTGACGTCCTGTGTTGTGTGTGTTTCTTTTTCAGTGCTGCTGGTATAATTACATCTAGGAAAGTACAACTCTACCCATCACCACACCTCCTTCCCCTTTACACTGACTCACAATGAATCACAAACAAATCCCCGAGCACACAGAGGCAGTGTACAGTCCAATCAGCTGAGACGGAAGTGCCCGGGTCATAATGTGTCTGTAATAAAATGTGCACTACTCCCACAATGAGTCTTCAACTGATGATGTATTAACAGAAATATAATTTGAAACAAATACAAAGTCCATTTATATATTTGAGGAATTTGTGTGTCCATGTATTGGGGCACATAGACATGGTGCCAACAGCAGATTCACTTGACCCAGTGTTACTGCCTCTGGGTAAGTAGAAATACAGTATGTAGTGGTATTGTGGGGTGTGGTGAAATACTCACTGGCCTAGTAAGGAAACCCTGGACGCTATCTAATGACTTTTACATGGTTTGCTCCCACAACGATAATACAACATACTTAAATATAAAAAATGATCAACTTTCAAAAACAGGCCATACATACTGTACAGTACCAAGTACAACACATGATTCTGTGTTTGCCTTCATCCTGACATATTCTTACATGATACGACTTTTGAGAAAGACCATCAAGCCATAAAATCACTTAGTCCTAGCACAAGAAACTAGAGTAATCTAACACTTCCTCCCCTCTCAGCAGAAGGAACTGTATTCAGCCTCACCAGCGCCTTCACTGAAACTCTGTAGTACAGCGCCCCCTGTTGGCAAGTTAAGTAATTTTATTACAAGGGCTGCTTACTAAAGTTTTTTTTTCAAATGCTTACACACTAAATCTTTGCTTGTCACACAATTTTCGAAACATGTCTTCCAAACATCATAACCCCATACCAAATCTGCAAAACCATACACTAATTCTCAGTGTTTGACTCAGTTTTCAATTCACTAAAACACATTTTGCAAAACACCACACACAATTTTCTACTTCACACACAAAAATCGAACAGGAAGTAACTTGATTTCATTTTTCAAACACAACCCATCAAAATGCCACACTTATTCACCAGTGCTTCACTCTCTCTCCTCACATTTGTAAACACTAATTACTTTACGGAACACCATCCAGTCATTGCCTTAGTATAGGCCTATAAATAGATACTCTATGTAGGTATGGACCCTTTCAATCTGGCCCTAGAGGATTTCAGAACCAATGCAGATACTTTGAAAGGAATGTTCTACAAAAAGTCGACTTTATGTACAGTAAAACTTTGTCTTTTTTACTATATTTTTGTGTCTTTTTTGTGTTTTTGTGTCATTTTTCTATAGACCTATGAATACATACACCACCCACCCCCCCTCCCACACACACACACACATACAGACAAACACACACACATACACACACACACACACACACACACACACACACACACACACACACACACACACACACACACACACACACACACACATAAACACATACACACTTTTCTTTGAAAAAAGCAAAGTAATTTGATAGTAGTCAGTCATTTCCGTCTTAGGCAAGATCAGCTTTTTCAGAACTCCATGTACATTTTGAGCAACAGTGAGTACCTGATGTATCCAAAATGTCATATTATGACAAAAGTGTTTGTAATGTGAGGCTAATGTTTGCTTTAAAGATGTGTTTTTGACATTTTGAATGTTGTGTGTCATTTTGCTGGAGATTTGTGGCATTTTGCATTTTGTGTGAGCAAGTGTGGGTTTTGTGTGTGGAATTTTGAAAAATAGACACAGGGTTTTGAAAATGTGTGTAAACAATTGTAAAAAACTGTAAGCTGTATTGATTTTCCACTGGTAAAACAAACTTCCCTCTTCCTCCAAGCTCTTCCCTCTCCATTCATAGTGAGTAGGACACAAACTGTACACTGCTAGCAGAAATAAATGTTTATTTAAAGATTTATGTAAGTGGATTTGTTGAGGAAAGTGTATCAGTTAGATCCACATACATGGAATCAATAGTAATCTGTATAAACAAAAAAACACGTCTGTTTGTAGATAAAATTAGAAATATAATTTACACACATGATAGTCAATAAAGACAAAGACAAAAGACAGGGTCAATAAATTCAACAGAAGTTCGGATTAGCAAATGTGGAGAGACTCTTTGGAACAGCATATTCATCACTGACTGGTCCAGTATCCTAAAATTGGACAAAAAATGCCCAAAAATGGACAAAGATTTAATTACACATTTAAAATAAACACACATCACTAATGCAATTTCAATAAAGTCTTATCCATACTATGTCATAACACAAGATACGTCGTTCCTGTTTTTTTATGACAGTTCCCGTCATTGGCTACTTGTTTGGGTTGGGTAGTGTAAATTGTATCAGATAAACAGTTTCTTCACATGAATGAGTGTAAAGCCCATGTAAGGCCATGTTTCCCAGTAGGGTCTTTTCCTTAAACCAGTATGGTGTTGTTCATTTCATAGGTGGAGAAGAACACTTCTTTTGCTATTTCAGGCCACTCAAGTTTGTGAATGTAAACCTCCCTTTGGATAATATACAGAGACTTGACTTGACTACACCATAGTCCAGTAAACAACTCGATGAGCCATGTTATATTCAGTGGGCTCATTAATTAAGCTAATTAAAGCTAATTAAAGTGAGCTGTAAGCAGAGTAAGGTAGCTTGAGGACAACTCAATACCACCACAGGAGCACATTTTTCTGAGAGAGAGAGGGGGGTGTGTGTGAAAAACAATGACGTATTTAAGAAAAGTCACGTCCTGTGAAGTAACCAAGGTTGATGGCCTGTAGAGGGCCAGGATGCTGAACGCCTGCAGAGTCCCTTTTGTAATATCCTTCTACATTACACAGAACCCAGAGCAACTCAGCATACACATGAGAACATGAGCAAGCTCTGTGACTATTTTTACTAAGAACCGGCTCCCTGAACAGTGTCTGTATTCACACCTCTGGTTATAACAGCTCAGATGAGGCATGGGAACAAATAGCCATGCAAGGGTAATCTGGAAATGACTGTAGTTGCTTGTAGCAAACTGAAATGACAGAGCTGTGAGAAGTGAAAAGAAGCTCTCTTCACATCAGTGTGAAAAAGTGCTAAAGCAAAATCTCTGTGGGGAGTCGTCCCTGCGCCTGAACTCTCTCGTCTCGTCAGCAGAGTCAGCAAGAAGCCGCCGCTGGATTAGGGGCATCTTGGGAGAGACTTCACAGCCAGCGCCTAGCCTGCTCGTTAGTGCAGACCGTACTGATGGACACGCTCTGTGGAGAGTGATCTGAGATAAGCTCTCGCTCACACTCGCACTACCTCACATCTACTGGAGAGTTTACTCTTCAGAGCAGCGTGCCCGAGAGAGCAGCAGCAGAGCGGAGAGTGAGACAAGATTGAGGCGAAAATGAGATGAGAGTGAGGCAAGGGTGAGATGAGAGTGAGATGAGAGTGAGGTGAGGGTGAGATGAGGGTGAGATGAGAGTGAGATGACAAGGGGAGTTACCTTGAAGCAAATGCTCAGCCGTGAAATGGGGAGATCTTGATGTGAAAAAAAAAAATAATGGAAATAATCAAAAAGAGTTCATGCAAGGGAATAATTTACTGTAGTATAGACATTTAGTGTTCACATTCATTCAGCATCACTTTAACAATATCTTAATCATTTAGTATAGACATCACTTTAACAGTATCTTAATCATTTAGATTCTCTCATCTGTCAAGTTTTTCTGTAATAAATGGTATTCTTGGTTGTCTGGATGGTACACTCACCTACAATGTGGTCTCTTGCATGCACTGTAGTCCAGAATTTAGCATTCTCCCTGAGGCCAACGATAACAAAAGCAAACATAATGTGGGTTTGTGTGCAGCTCTAATGTGGTAACAGTGCATGATGACACAGCAGCACAATACAAAGCAAAGTGATAACAGTGCGGCCAAATGCAGATGATTAGGTTTGCATATCTGTACACAAGATATACAGTAAATGGATGACCAAGGGCAGCTGGAAAACATTACAGGTGCTATTACTGAAACAGGGGACCATTGTGACCATAGTGACCTGTTTGAAGATTGTGACCAGTTTGACTATTGTGACCATTGTGACCAGTTTGACCAGTTTGGCTATTGTGACCAGTTTGACTATTGTGACCATTCTGACCAGTTTGACTATTGTGACCAGTTTGACTATTGTGACCATTGTGACCAGTTTGACCAGTTTGACTATTGTGACCAGTTTGGGCCTCACTCACCTTTTCTTCTTCTCCCTCGCCGCATCTTTCACTGAAAAATATACACATTGGCAGAAGTTACAGCACATCAACTATTGCAGTATTCAATGACATGTCACTGTTGGACTTCACAAAAACCTGATTTTAGATTCGATCCTCATTGCACTGTGAAGTGTCTTATGAAAAGGAGAGCTCCTCTTGAAGGGGGCGGTATGTCAGTAGGTACCTCTCTTGTGTACAATGACCCCCAGGCCTATGACTATGGCTAGAAACAGCACAGCTGCAGACATGGCTCCCAGCACCAGGGCCCAGTCTGGGCTCTCTCCTTCTTCTCCTTCTTTTGCTTCTTCTTCTGCAAACAGGTAATCACAGTGTAAGACTCCAACTACAGGTGCTCATTATTATAATGTATTTTATACATGTTATATCTATTTATATATAATGTGTTCATTACCATATATAGCATAGTGTTTTATTGAGTGAAAAGAGAAAAGAGGAGAGGAGAGGAGCAGAAAAGAGGGGAAGAGAAGAGGAGAGGAGAAATACAGTACAGGAGTGAAGGGAAGTGAAATCCTATGATGACCACAAGACAACATCATACCCAAGTCATTTCCTTATTTTCACAGTATTAACAATTTCTGACACAACCCCCCTCAAAATGTTTGCTACAGATGATATTATTAATGACATATATTATCAAAATGATGGTTGTGTATGAAGTTCAGTATACGTAATGTCATTAAGGTATTTTCACATATTGATCTGTTGAGAGGATTGTAGTGGAGTACACCTGCATTTTGTTCACGTGAAAGTGACCGTGACACACCTGCGTTTGGTCCATGTGAGAGAGTGACCGTGACACACCTGCGTTTGGTCCATGTGAGAGAGTGACCGTGACGGCTTGACTAGCGCTGGAGTTGATGGTCAGGTCTGTGGAGACGGTCATCTGATAGAGGCAGGAGTAGAACGCCCCGTCCACCGGCACCACGCTGAAGCTGGGGTCACTGGAGCTGGACACCACCGAGCTGGGACTCCGCAGCGCGCTCTGACGTCCGGCGCTGTCGGTGACGCTGCTTTGGCTGAGCAGCAGGACGGCCTTCGGACGGATACACAGAGGCACAGAGCAGTGGAAGGTCAACGGCTGACCACTACAGGCCGCTCCGCTGGAGAACGTCAAGACAGGCGGGGGGAGAGGGCTGACCTTCTCTGTAGAATGAGACGGATGGCAGTGGTTAACAAGGCAGATCAGGAGGCAGGTCAAATGACCATGAGATGACCTTGAGATGACCTTGAGATGACCTTGATTACACACCACTGTTTCTGGCAGAAAGCCATTTGTCAAAGTTGATTTGTTTATGTGTTTTACAATGGGATATGTCCCAAAACTTGTATATGAAACCAAAGCATTTCAATGTGAATTCTGTGAATTCTCATTATTGGTCACTCATAATAGTCCTTGGGTTAGGATTAAGGTTAGGGTTCAATAATCCCATTATTATTCTAATAAGGTAGACAAACATCCTTGTGAATGTAAATTGTGAAAAGTCACACTTATCTTACAGACTTTCAGTTTGTCTTCTCAGTTTCAGTGTGTGTGTGTGTGTGTGTGTGTGTGTGTGTGTGTGTGTGTGTGTGTGTGTGTGTGTGTGTGTGTCTGTGTGCGTGTGTGTGTGTGTGTGTGTGTGTGTGTGTGTGTGTGTGTGTGTGTGCGTGTGTGTGTGTGTGCGTGTGTGTGTGTGCGCACGTGCGCGTGCATTTGCACGGGTTGGCAAGTTACACCACACATTGCGTGTAGAAGAGAGAGAGGGATGAATGAGAGATGAAAGACCGCACAAAGAGGCTGCAGTGCAGTGTGGTTAGGAAAGGAAGGGAGTGTCACTGCCTCATAACAGTTGACGGTTCTTCACGTTACTGTGTCAGTCTTTAGTGATGTTCTTAATGTATCAGTCTTTAGTGATGTTCTTAATGTGTGAGTCTTTAGTGATGTTCTTAATGTGTCAGTCTTTAGTTATGTTCTTAGTTGTTTCTTTTTACATGTTAGACTTACATTTTTCATTATATGTTCCATTATTCCTCATTATCAATCAACACTTTCAACAGTTCAGTGCACAAAAAGAAATCAATACCTCTGGTTTAGGGACAGGAAATATTACTGGGCCATATTACTTACGTATTATTGTTGAAGGAAACCTTACCATCTAATTTGGCGTACACATAAGAGCTGAACGCGCTGGGTTTGTTCTGAGAGTCTTTGAAAAGGCAGCAGAAATCCTTTTCACTGGTCACTTCTTTGCGATTCACAGTAAAAATGGCACCACACTCTTCAGTTTGGTGCTTGACTGTGTTACACAGACGTTTGCTTCCGTAGAGGTCAAAGTGCAGCGCCCGATGGTCCCCCGGAGCAGTACACAGGAACACAAGGCTGTCCCCAACAGAAGGCAGCTGGACGAGAGAGGGGACCAGAGGCCCGCTGGTCGGTTTGGGGTCAGACTCCAGGGCTACACCTGTGTGTGTCAACAAGCACATTCACACGTGTGAACATTCACTTGGCATAAAACTGCATCATACTGCAACAAAACCGTGAGAAAGTGGATGTGAATCTGAAGTGAGGCGTTGTCTTATAATCTAATGCTGTTGTGGTTTAGTTTCACACAAAGTTGTTTTTGCTGACGTTTTGAAAGAGAGACTCTTAACTTAAATACATGACATATTAGCTGCGTAAAGACTTGAAAGTCATTGAAAGCTCTTTTAGATGATGCTGAATTATTTCCCCTTTACTCCATTTCCAAATCCAACACTCACTAATCATTCATTATTGAAATAACTATGACGTTCCACAGAAGTCCAACACTAACACTAATCATTCATTATCAGAAATAACGATGACGTTACACATAAAGTAGCATTGAGACTTCAATACAATAGATCAATCTGAGCTCTCACTGAGATTTGCCCCAAAAAAGGAAAACTTACCTAATAGGTGAGAGCAGCTTATCAGTAGGAGTATCATGAGAATGTGATGTTGATAAAGTACCATCTTCCACCAGTAAACCACCAGTTGGTGTGAGGCCCTAGTGGTTCTAAGCCTCCATATGTGGAACTGAAGAGAACAGACCAGAGTGGCGTATGAGAGAGATGTGGTGAACACAATAAATCAGCATGAGGAAGCTCAGCAGATGAGGAAACGCAACATCCTCTGTGCAACACTGAGGTAGATTCTATCTTAAGACACCCCCCCCCCCCCCCCCCCCCCCCCCGTTCTCTTACTTAAAAGGCACAGGAAGTGACTGCATGTCAGCTACTGAAGAGGAGAGGGCACCCATGCTGAACTCCGGACATATGGTCTTTCAGCCACGGAGACTATTTACACGACATGATCAGACTTGGCTTGGCCTGCTGCAGTTCACATCTGGAGCAGGTCTATTGTATCAGAGCTGGACCCGTCCCAGCGGAGACTGCCACCTGCTGCTAACAGAGGAAGAACACCTGTTTACAATGTGCATCTGCAAAAGCAATAAAGCACTGGACATTGTTATTATTCGGACCACTAATGAAGTATAATATGGCCATATAGACCCTTTTTCTTCAGATCATTTTGTACCGTAAAATGTTCACTGCTCAGTTGTGTTTTGAACAGAAAATATGATGTGTTCCAACATGGTTACCATTCTCCTATGTCTTTGGTCATATTACTTTATAATGATCCAATACAAACATGTATCCATAAACAGCCATCATCACAGCTTACAGTATGTCAGAACTAGTAATGACGCTGAAAACTTGAAAACAAAATGTTGAAGTGTTTTGTACATTAGAAAAGAGTTTTGAGTTGGATCCAGTATCTCAAAGACAGTAAGTGGTTACTGATACATGTTACGTGTACATAATATTAATAGAAATATAGAAATACCTTGTATATGCATGTATAGGCTCAGATAGATTTTGTAAACAACTATTTGCTTTTGGTAAAATAGCTGACATCTTTCCCAACTTAACAAGGTCGTTACACCACCTAGTGAGGTAGAGGGGAACTGCCTCGACCGTTTAGGAGAACAATCCTAACCACTGAAAAGAATTGAATGTGATATAAGGAGGACTTTGCATGCATATGAACACATTCAAAGGCCTCTTTGTAATTCCAGGTTAACTTTAACTGTTGCACAAACTTTGCATACAATACTTACAGGTATTTAACCTGTGTGGACTAAATAAAGCCTTACAACCTCAAAGGTTAGTTTGATTATAAAAATGTTACATACTATAGTCATAAAGTCATAAATCATGTAAATAATTCATCCATTCACAAACTCACAACAAAGAGTCCAGGGTCATCAACCGTATCTTTTCTGTACCACTCACAATGACTATTCAACAAAATATCATTGACTATATTGACTACATTGACTTATAATAACACTGCATATGTTTTGCTTGTATGTATATATACAGTACATGATTAAGCAGTTTGTAAGTTTAAATGATTTATGTTTGACTTTCAATCACGTTGAAGATGGTGTGGTAAAGTTTACTGATTTAACAGTACGGGAAGTTTTTTTTCCATTTAGGATACTGAATAAATCATACAGCAATTTCCTGTGTATTAGCCGCATTGTGTAGGCCTATAAGCCACAGGACAGTATTTTATGCAAGTTAAAAGAAATAACCATATTAATACCATATTAACTGTCCCGTGTATTGACCTCATAGCTGAAGAAATTTGACACAATCAATGTATAAGCCGCAGCTCTAGTTGTATAAGCCGCAGCTCTAGTTGTATAAGCCGCAGCTCTAGTTGGGAAATTACAGTGCGTTTCTTTTTTCTTTCTCTTCCTCTCTCATGGATTTTTTTGAACATTTGCTTTCCCATGCAGGGCAATTCCACTCAAAACTGTCACATCCAGAACACCAACACAATGCCATGGTATTTAGTTGGCGTTATGGACGTGACAGTTTTGCGTGGAATTGCCCTGCACTTTCTACTGAAAAAATGAGGAGTTTAAATCCATGTAGGGGAAACGCATGGTGTATTTATACATCTATACATTCTGTTTATATTTACACCCTTTCTTTCATGTTCCATAAAGCCTATGGATGGAAAAATAAGATATATTACAACTACGTGAGAGGTGAAAGAACCTATCAGAGGACTAAATATATAAATGGTCTTAACTCCTAACTGCTGAAAACAACGAAACAAGGAAACTTGGTTTGGAGGTGTCTCTTAACCACTAACGTAAACGGTGAGCGCTGATCTCTGGCCCGCTGTCTTGTGTTGGTGGCGTTGGTGCTGCAGGAGCAGCTGAGAGGCTCTTTATCTGTGATGAGGCCCGTGATCTGGCTGCGTCAGGAGCAGCGCGCCATTATCTGCCCTCGGACAGCAGCCCCGCATCAGCTCACCCGCGCCGATAAACACCAGCCAGCCCATAATCACCCGCCGCGCACAGGTCTTCTCAGAATCCCACGTCTCTTCCCACACACACACACACAAACACACACACACACACACACACACACACACACAGAATGAGAGTCAGTGTGTAGGTGCATTTGTCTGTCTCTGTGTGTGGAGCTGAATGTTTATCCTGAACACTCTTTGAACTAATAAAGTCTTTACATGATCACATTTATATTTAATTATGAATGTACTGAATCCATTTACTTTTATATTTAATTATGAATGTACTGAATCCGTTTACTTTTATAGTTGTGATGAGGTGTATACCATTCACGTTGATCATCAACAATTATACTTTTGTACATTGACCACAGATAAAAAAGTTAAAAGATGTACTGCACATGGGTTATGGTTATGTTATAATAGTAGTAGTTTTGTCCAAAACGACTTTACAACATTATTTTTAAATGAGTACAGAGACCATTGTATGTTGATAAAATAGCATGTACAATATGAAACTAAGCTAAAGTACTCAGACTCATATGACCACTGATCATTCACATTCACACATATGGTTTGCCTCAGCAGAGATAATGGCTAATCAGGCAACTGCTGTTCACTCATTTACTGAATCCATTCAGACTCAGCTTACCAATGCTAACTGCTGGAATCTTCTAGAACTAAGGATATTCCCATTATTTTATGTTACTGAAATGTCCCATTAGTGTGCTATTGAAGAACACAGCTGGGGACAACCAAATTGTTGGTGCATTGTAGATGCATGCTCAGTGCTCAATTTCTATATTTGAACAGTTAAGTTTATTGAAATTCTTGAAAGGAATAAAACAGTCAACCATATTGCTAAGTTTTGTAATCTTTCCCTTGGGTCACTTTACACTTATACGGTTACTTAGTAAAATCCACTAGGAGTTCTACCATATTTACATATGCTGTTCATAATATTCAAATTTGATGGGATTATTATTCAAAATCATTTCAGACATATTCTTCCCTTCTTCAGCCTTCCAGATTTTGCCAGAAATAGAATGGCACGTTGTCTGATTTCTCTTGCTCAGGGTCAGACAAACTGAACAGGAAGGTAGTGTGATCTTGCCGCTCACTTCAGATAGCGTACATGCCGGGTCACTGCTCACACACACGAGCAACAGACAAGAGATGATGCTTGTGCTACTCGAACACACACACACACACACACACACACACACACACACACACACACACACACACACACACACAAACACACACACACATGCAAATACGCGCAAAACACACTTTTTAAACCCCACCCCGTGCCACAGAACTGTGTGACAGCAGGCATCAGTGGGGGTCTATCTTCTGAGCGAGATAGAGAGGGGAGGAGCCACAGGTTGACAGAGAGAGAGTCGGGGAATAACTGTATTTAACTGTATCTCAACACATAACTGTAAGAGGACTAGCAACACTCAATTGCATAATGCCCAACAGTCATTTGTGATTGCACCTTTATATAATTACGTTTTTCAAAAAAGGTTTTTATCAAAAGTGTCTTGCCGCCACATTACCTGCTAGTTTCCTGAGAATTTGGGGGCCCCAACCGGATGGCTGCAACTCAAGCTGTACTGCCCTCGTTCAGTTCATTCTCAAACTTCTCCAACTCCAGTCAGGACATGAAGGTATGTGATTCTCTCTTCTCTGTGGGAATGTCCATCTTTTCTCTGGGTCTGGACTATTGAAGGCGGCTTGTTGGCTTCTGTTAGTTTCTCCTGCCTTCGGTGTCTAAAGTAGCCTTTCTGAGCCTTTCTTTCTAGTGTCTAAAGTAGTCTTTCTGACCAGGGACCATGCAACAGATGAATATGACAGCGGTCAAGTTGGGATATTACTTGAAAGACAAACATACTCTTTTTGTGTTCCCCTCTAACATATCTCAATTTGTGTTCCCCTCTAACGTCACTCTAATCTGCATGTAGGCCGGTAAAAATGGCAGGGCCTTATCAGTTCTGGAAAAAAACTTAATGGTAGCATGTCATCAACAAAACTAAATTGACTAAAAGGGATTTAAAATGAAATGCAATATTTTGCTATACATACATATGATTTTGCTCTAATTTATTTTTTATCATTATTTGAAGGAAGACACATTACAACAAAAACATCATGGTGGTTACCAATAAGACATTTGTATCTAAAGTCATGCTAACTTGCCCTGTCCCCTCCCGTGCTGCCGTGGCGTTAGGTGTGGAGGTTTGAGGATGGCTCGCTGGGCTCTCTGGGCTTTGATGCTCAGGACAGAAGGTCACTGCTAGAGTTCCACAGCGCTGAGCAGCAGGACCTGCCACCGGCCTTCAGGGAGGCCCAGCTGGACGACGAGCACAGTGCAAACTGGGACATGGAGTTTTTACTGTCCAGCTGGGGCAGCACGTCACCTGATCAGGGCACCAGTCAGGACTCCAACTCCCACCGGCCCCCTGCGGCTGGTCAAGACCCGGGCCGGCTGTTCCAGGGGAGCGTCCAGGAGCGGCCGGCCCTGAAGGAGCACGCAGGGCTGGACAGGCACTACGCCAGCACTGGCAGCTTGATGGCCGAGCTCCTCTCCCCGGAGGAGTCCGTGAGCTGCTCCATTCCAGAGCTCTACAACGGGGGCTACCTGGGAGAGCAGCAGGGGAAGCCGTACGCTCTCCACTCCGACACCACACACCAGTACGGCGTCCCGCTCGGACACAACCCAGAGGGCCCAAATGACCACAGCAAGGTCAAGTCC
This sequence comes from Alosa sapidissima, assembly GCF_018492685.1. NCBI lineage: Eukaryota > Metazoa > Chordata > Actinopteri > Clupeiformes > Clupeidae > Alosa > Alosa sapidissima. The sequence goes on along the minus strand of NC_055965.1, from coordinate 2,971,341 downwards.
TGGGAGTACGGCTACTTCCCTCAACTCCCGTCTTTAATGGCGTTCCCAGAGTCCAGGTTCCCCCCCGTGGCGTCTGTGGACGCAGAAGCCGCCGGGGGTCACTCCCAACGCTCGGCCTACAACATCCTCCCAAACTACCACCACCACCCAAAGCTGTACCCCCACCAGCTGGGCCCTGCTGCCTTTGTCCACAGGCAGGCAGCAGGGGTCTACAGCTCCACCACCAGCTTGCTCCCTGACTCCACAGTGCCCTCTACGGGCCTGGAAGGGAAACGCGGGCGCAAAGGGGTGGCCAAGAAGAGGGCCGCGGTGCACAGCTGTGAATACCCCGGCTGCAGCAAGACCTACACCAAGAGCTCACACCTCAAAGCGCACCTGCGCACTCACACAGGTAGGGACGATGGGCTTAATTTGCCATGCGAGACAGGTATGAACCTGTAGCAATGATAATTAGTCAGCCTTTCTGATCACATAAAAATGCTTGCCGGGGTTTCCAACAGTATGAACATCCAACAACTATGAATTCATTTAAAAAAGTTTAATCTTGACTGTGACTCTTGACTGTTTTTACAGCATTAACTATTTTTGTATATTGCACTGTAGCCTGTGATCCGTCTTGAAGGTAATCAAATAATCTACCATTGTCCTTTTGCTCATGTGTGCTGCTCATGTACAGGTGAGAAGCCCTACCTGTGCTCGTGGGAGGGCTGTGGGTGGAAGTTTGCCCGTTCGGATGAGTTGACCCGCCACTTCCGCAAACACACGGGCCAGAAGCCTTACGAGTGCATGCTGTGCCAGAGAGCCTTCTCCCGCTCTGACCATCTGGCCCTGCACATGAAGAGACATATATGAGGTCCAACAGCATGGGACACACACGGACACACACACACACACACCCACACACACACACATCACGCATCACTCATGCACACACACACATACACACACACACACATAACACATCACTCATGCACAGCCACAGGTCAATTCACATCCTACATGATACATGACTTATCAATGTAGCAAATAACAAATTAATGTACAGTAGATGAACTGTGATATTGTTATATTTCAGCTATGGCTTTCCAATAGTGCAGTGCAAACGGTAGACAGGAATGACCAGGTCAGCCCCACTGAGGACCTGAGAAGAATCTGACCTGAGGAGGTGCACGCTGACATACAGCTGCTTTAGCTCATTTACAGGGCCAAGTTCAGGGCAGCGTGAAGCTTCAGTCTGAATGATCTCACCCCATAGCTAGCAGCTCAACGTATCTGAAGGTAGCTCTGACGGCGTGAGGAACACTACTTGAAGCCCCTCACCTGAGGGAACTGTGCTAAATG